>NW_013670486.1:12242-33191 GCF_000517525.1 Limulus polyphemus | reverse complement strand
GAAAGGGCGAGCATGTTTGGTGTGACGGGCCTACGTTTTAGTAAGATGTACACTAAAACACGAAACAAATCTTGATTAGAAACCAGGCACTGGCAATTCCAACAAAAGTCAGGTATAATACCATGGTTTCAATGTTCGATTTTGCAAGTCTTGCATTACACGTGCCAAGTGTTAAGACTAACTTTTACACGGAATAGTTATACAAAAATTGTAATAATTAATATTTTTGCATCAATAATCTTTGCCTAAATATTCTCAAGAGCATGGGTTTTTGAATGTCAAAACCCTAATTATAATGAACATAATAAAAAAAAGAATAAACGTGGGGAATTTATTTCTGTAAATAAAGAAAAAACTTTTATCTTTATAACTTAATCAATTACGAAAGACGTTTTAGTAATATTAAAAATGTTTAAACAGAGGTGAGTTATCAGAATAATTTATCTAAACATGTTTCTCTTTTTATTCCAACCACAGTGGTTGGTGGACCATTAAAATAGTTATACCCTCTCTTCGGCCAAGACTAAACGTTCTTTTTTTTTTTTGTTCAACATCACTTCATTCCAATTCCAATACGGAAACTAGTGGAAAAGTGTTCATAAATAAATGAAACTATGGAGGTACGGATGGCCAGGTGCCAAATTATTTTTTATGTCATTTCACTCCATCCAACAGAGGCTAGTGGGTAACTAAACGCTGTAGTGTACCTTTGTTTTAGAAACAAAGTAAATATTGATTTGTATGATGTTGTTAATTCTCTTATACTCATCACAATAAACTTGTACTATTACATTTACCAATTATTACATTTTTAAATCCAATATGCATATATATAGGTTCATTGTAGTGAGTAAATGACAATATACCTATTCCCATACGACTCTCCAATATAGTCAAATACCTTGGAGTTATATGTGACAAACACTTTACCTGGAAAGCTCAACAAGTGGCTCTTGTAGAAAAGGCTCCTCCCGACTCCATCTGCTGCGACGAATAGCGGGAACTTTCTGGGGCTTAAATCCACCTCTCCTTCTGTATTCGAATAAATTCATACTTCATTCGACCCTGTGTGACTTATGAGTTACACTGTATGATCTGTGCGACTGCCCTCATTTTCCACAGACTACAGATTCTTGAAAATTATGCCATCTGGATAACTTTCAGCATACAACTACCTAGTTTAACCCAGGAACTTTATGACCGTATCCATTTTCCTCTTTTGTGCCATGTCTTTGTCGCTAGAAGATCCTGCTTATGAAGATTGTCATATACAGAACCTACCAAACTACATCTATCCTGTGGATTAACTGTTATTTCTATCTTCCTACTGTTGATTCAACACTCTTCCTTCTCCACTGTTAATAAAAATAAAAGGAAATAAAATCTCAAATATCCTTGCAGATGTATTTCTATCTCCTACATATCCATTATAATCAGTCATCACTTCTATCATTGCCCGGCTAAAAAGATGGTGTGTACTTGTCTGCTGGCCAGCCAGCGTCATGGCTTCAATGAAATCGCGAATAACTACTACATATTTCGATTTGTCTTCGTCCAGAGTTACTGAGTGTTAGGTTCCCCGAAACTGATAAAAATCAGAGACAAATGATGAATCAAATGATAGATTGAACTTTTATATCTTTTTTAATGTACGTAAATGTTTTTTTTATCATCAGACACGGAAAACATATCTAGTAGTAAATCTTAGAGTGTGTGAAATAAGCATTACAGCCAATGCAGTGAAAAAGTACAAGGAATCGCGTATGTTGTTCATTTGTTTTTACGGAATTTTAAGTATACATAAAATAACATCTGAAACCAATTTCTAGTGAATCTGGCTCTTTTTATCTCACGTTATTCAGCATTTTACTATTGAATGATCTGGAATTCGACATGAAACATCTATATATAAACATAAGCTTAAGATGTTGCTTGTGTCACCCACATTTTGAACGACAACGGACCATTGCATTATCATACGCAAATTGTTCTTATAATGTAGTATTAACCCTCTATACGCGCTATAAACGTACTTGATATACCATACTAAAATAAAATTTAAGATTTAAAAGAAAAAACACTGTACTTCATAAATTATGAAAATGAGGAATCACAGTACAAAAGATTATTGCACATCAGGATTTTCACATAGTTATGTGATATTGTGTTATTTCTTGGTCAATAAAATGTTTCGCTTGAATACAGGTTTCTTATCAAAGTTTGTGATACAAGCTTTGTGTGAGATTTCTGGAGCATAACAAAAGTTTATTGTTGTTCGTACCAGCTTATCTGCCATATCGCTACATTTTTTTAATGTCGTTTCATTCTCGTATACATAATTCAGTTCTTCTTGTATTCAAACTTTACAAAGTAAACGACGTTTCTTTCAGTAACGGATTTGAGGGATTAAGAATTTCTGCAAAGATTTAAAATTCTATAAATTTGCTCAACATATCAAGTTGTCGAGCGTATTTTGCTATATCACCTGGGAATAGAACCTTATTTAACTTGCAATCCTTGCTAAGTAGCTTATTCTTGTTCTCGAATACTTGTCAGACCTTCTCCATGTTGTTTTTTACGCATAAAGAAGATTAAAGTTTTATCATCATCATGCTGTAGATTCGAGGTTTTCAGTTCGAGAATACAAAAAAGTAGCAAATTCTGATTTTATAAGAGCGCTCAAACGAAGTAAAGGTTTTATATGTATGTATTTTATTACGTACGTAAATGATCATTTTGGCGCTCTTATTTTATTTAAAAAACCAATAACAAGAAACACGAACTTTATATTTTCTTATATTTAAAATTTATAATTCAAATGTCTGGCGACAAAATAGGAAGCTATAAAAGCACTGCTCATTAGAAGTCAAGCAAGGGAAGAAACCAACAAATAGGGTTATTTTTCGTTTCATTAAATAATAATTTATACGTGATATACCCGAGGATATTTACTGTATTTTATCTACCACGATCTTATTTAAGGCTAGGAGCTGATGCTCATGCCTTGATCATAAAAAATCTAAGTTTAAATAAATAATTACCTCTTTACCTAGAATATATCTAAGTATAAAAATAATAGAACCTCACCTGCGTACTCTAAAACACCATTCATATGAACAAAACACACAGAACCATTAAGAAAATTTGTTTTAAAGATTCTTCCAAAAAACTCCCAGTTTTAAGAACACTTGAAAACAAATGCTGCATGTCCGGTTCTCTAAATATAATATGCTCCACCTAAAATAAAATTAATCATAAACGCTTGTGTTGTAAAAACTTCTGTTATCATAGCTCTCTCTTTCTCATACACATACCAGTATGCAAACATTTTTATAGGTAATAATGAGAAATTGTTCATTATCTGTGAAAAGAATACATTTATGCAAAATATATAATACTTTTCAAGTAATAGTTAGCTTACTTGTGGGGAAAAGTCATTTCGAAAATGGTTTCTTCAATGCAAGAACAATCTTTCAAAGGATTTGAATGCTTCGTGGAAATAGACTAAAGTTTAAAAGTGCAAATGAGGTGAGCTGCTTCCAATCAAAAGGTCAACTCCTGGAAGAACGTGCTAAAAACAACTTTCTTGGTAATGATCTCCAATAGTTTAGACTGTATCGTTGCAAAACTAAAGATATTCTTTAGAATCTATGCGTGCAGTTTTCGCATATGACGAAATGGCAGTCTGGAATTTAAACGATTTTGTTTTATAAAAGATATATATTAAGTTAACTGAGCGTGTTTTGAAAGTTTGTGTTAGTTTACAGAAATACGAAGTAACTGATAATATAAATTGTGATAATTGTAATGTTTCTTACATTGATGAAACTGGCCGAATGTTAAAACTCACATTGAAGAAATTAAAAGAGCTGTTAAACAAGAGGGAATCCTCAAAAGCCGCAGCTGTAATTAGATCTCAAATCGATCAAGAGAAGGAGATATGAGCTAAAAGTTTGTACCTGAAAAAACTCAGATCCTAGATTCCAACCCTGATGAGTGTGTAACTACTCACGATATGAATTGTGATAATGCAAAAATATTAGAAACCTAATAAAATTTCAGTAAGCTCCCTCTTCTTTCTTTTTTGTTTTCAAAGTTGGCATATAGCAAAAAATTCAGAATTCTCTTTAGTGATTCTAGTCACTCATCCTCTTCATTCTATAACACTGGGGAGGGGGGTCTATGCATAAGTTTTAGTGGCTTTGTATATAATTTCATAATACGTTATTAGGTTTATATTTAAATTTAATTCACACAATTTACTCTATTGACAACCGTTTTATAAAATTGTATACCACTTGACTTTTGAAAGATGAGTAAGGTTCAATTCAAGTAATATTTCTCGGATACTGTTTACAGCTTAAAATCTGAAACATACGAGAAAATGATATAAATGCATCAGTGCTCAGAATGTCTATGAGAAAATGGAACATTTGTTAAGAATCGATAATATTCGCACTCGGCTACAATTTCAAGGACAAAGCATAAACGTAACCTCAGATAAATTTCCTTGAATAAAGATATCACACTGGTGGTAAAAAGGTAAATCAGACTTTAAAAGAAGAGAACTTAAAAACTTCAAGTTTTATAAATAAGACGTTAAGTATTCTACTAACCACTTTTGTTACAACACCTAACAAAAACTATTAGTTGTATAATGGTTATTAGTTATAATGTATAACGGCTTGAATGGGTAATGAAGAAAAACTTTAATATAACTTTAACATAACAGCAAATGTACAACGTTTCGACAAGGTTTTGTCATCATCAGGTACAACTATTAGTTGTATGAACTGATACATTATACTAGCACAAAATTTATATCACAACCACAAAATGTTTGCTATTAGAAATCTCAAAAAACTTTATAAAAGCCGTTAATAACATTCGAAATGGTGTATTTTACACTCACGAAAAAGAAACCTATCATTCTATAGGTATTTGAAGAACTTGTAGCATTCCGCCACAATTTAGTTGAATAGAGGTGTTTAAACATTTGTTTAACAACAAGTAAAAGCTTGGAATGGTATATTCTTTCACTGGGGGGGGGAGGTGTCTGTGATCCACACTAGTTTCGGAGAATTCTAGTCCTCATCAGTGACATTACAAAATGTTTATATATTAATGCTGTTTCCGTGTGTAGCAGCTATTGCTTTAACTTAAGAAGCTAGATATACTAGTTTCAGATTACTGTTATAAGTTCACGAAAATCGATAAAGGAAAACCCTTGACACTAATATATTACACATACAGCACACTTCCTACGCGTGATTTAAAATTCAATCATACTTTCAACAACTGATAGCCGAATTTCCCGGTAACAACTCAGGTTATATAGCCTTCTTGGATTCTACGTAACTCTGTCCTTGTAAGTCTTATTCCGATGGTGAAATTATAGGGCTTTAAAATTATAATAAATTATAAGTCTTTCTAAATATTCATTTTATTTGCAACTTGCATTTTGATTAGTAAAAGACAAACATTAGTGAGTACATCACAACTTTATATTCACATAACGTTATCCACAGAAACTATTTTATTTGATCAACATTTTTCATTTTTATGATTGTAATATATTGACGAAATTCCTATTTCTGTACAATCAAATGGTATGGTTTTGTGTTTTTTTAGGCAAATTCTATTTATAAATAAGCAGTGTGGTTACAGTTTTTCTTTTCTGTGATTTCTTAAAGGAATAGAAGATATTCAATTTTCATTCGATTTCCGTGTTTCTCAACTTATCGATATTGGTAAGTATGCACTTTGATGAAACAAGAAACGCAGTAATCCCAGAGCTTCAGGCTGATAGCTCTTTGAATTCCTAACTCACCTCTAAAGCGGGGCTTTTGTTGTTGTTAGTTCAAAAAATTTTCACAAATGGCTAACTGTGCATAACCGTCTCTAATTTTGAGAAAATAAACTATAGAGAACGCAACTAGTCAATAATGCTTATGGTACTCCTTTGATCGAAATCAAGAGATTTCACTGTCATTCTTATAACGGAGCACGTTTTGAAGGCAAAGGGATAGATATCATGAATACTCTCATTCACAATCTGGGCACATTAATCATAAGGCTACGTCCTGCTCATGTGAAGAAATAAACTTGCGAAATAAGTCAGAATTTTTGGTTTCTTGTTTTAAGACTTATCTATTTTTTATCCAACTCCTTTTATTAGTAACATAAAATATGTCATTTTCAACAATCAACAAAAATAATTAAACTGTAAATTTGTCGTATTTTCTTTTACATTATTGTCGTTTCCAAAGCTATCTTTACTATTCTATAAAAACAAGAAAAAGATGTAATTATGGATACTGTGACGAACCTAAAGAAGTAAATTATAACCATAAGAACCTATTTAATATCTGCCCAGCCAGTACACTGACGACAAAGTAAAGAAATTTTCGAAAAAAAGGCGAAAACTATTACATTTCAAGTCCTTAAGACAAACTGCATAGAATTATATTTAAAAAAATCATTTAGCTGCTAATTAAACCGATATTTAGACAGCTATAAGATATGAATAATGTTTTAACGTTCTCCTTGTGAAAATGACTCTTGTAAATTTAGAAGATACTTTCAAGAACTTTATAACTTAGCGCAAACAAGTTTTACCTAAAAAAACAAATTCGTAATTGTTGAAATTTGTTGTCAGAGCAATTACTCACGAATGTCAAGGAGAAAACACGGGACAAATCATAAAATAAGATCATGCATGTTTATAAAAAAGTCTTAGACTGTTTTTAATTGCAAGAATAATATTTTGCAACTCTTTTTAAGTTATTAATAAAATAAAGCAATAGCAAAAGCAAACAACCAAAACCTTAAGCCTTTTGTTATCAGTAGAATGCGCTAAAGTCAATCGTTCTTGAAACGATCATATTTTCATAAGGTAAATGGTTGCCATTAGGGAAATTTGTACCCTGCAAGACCTCCCGTCGTTTATCGATATTAAGTCGCGAACTTTTTGCATTAGATAAAAGACTAGACTGTCTAAATAACGATTGTATTTTCAGATAATCCTGTCAAATGATTTGATATATAACTGTAGTACTGTTTTATTACTAAAATGAACTTCGAGATACTGTCGACGGCATATGTTTTCTAGAAGAATAGGATCGAAACATGCTTACAATTTCAAACTATTTCAAACTTACAAAGTCCAAACTATTCATTAAAAGTATCAACACACTAGAAAAAATGCTTCGAAAATTTAGATTTCACCAATACCTATATTTTGTTGTAAGGAGCCCAAAATATAGAACAAATTTTACTCTTCAAGCAAGAAAAAAATATTCAAATCGATACCTTCATGCAGAACTGTTTCAAGTAAAACATTAATACTCTCTTCAGACTTTTTTTTCGTGCCACGATATGAAAACTCTCAAATTATCCTATTTTCTTGTTTGACGCAATTCCTAAAACTTTTTATTTTATAAGAACCCAAACTCTGGACAGCTTTGGTTTTATCACGTTTAATGTTGAATGTTTCAAATATAACAAAAACAACGTTACCAGTCGATGAGCATATGTTTATTTTGTATATAACCGTGAAGCTATACAAAGGAGCTATCTGCGCTGTGCCTACCAAATGTACAGAACCTTAGATTTTAGCATTATAAGTCCTCAAGCCACTGGGAAGATGCAAAATGACAAGGATAATTTAGAAACGTAAAGTAAAAGCTCAATAACGTTATTTTATTGCGAATCAAAACTGTTCAACACAAATATATAGATATTTTTCATTTCAAACATATTATTCTAATTGTTTTCAGTATGGCATTTAATAATAATAACATTAAAGATTTATGAGGATTAGTATTTTAAAAAAAACGTAAAGATTAAGAATTTTTAAAACGTGTTCCAGCGCGTTATTAAGCAAATCGTAATATTATATTTATATTATCTCATGTATACCTGTGAAATAAATTAAAAACAGACGTATAAAACACTTTCATTTAAAGATTTGAATAGGAAGAAATATACGTGCCTTGCAAAAGTATCCCCCCCCCTGTAAAGTTTCCGTATTTTGTTTCCGTCTGAGCTTACAATCATGAAACATTCAAATAGGACTTTATATTTACAATCTACTCCAAACTGAGAAAGCTAAAAATACACTGATATCATGTACGTAAGTTAGATTTTCAAAGAAAATTTGAATATTCTCAAACCCCCAGTGGCACAGTGGTATGTCTGCGGACTTAAAACGCTAGAAACCGGGTGTCGATATCCATGGTGGGCAGAGCAAAGATAGCCAATTGTGTAGCATTGTGCTTAAATTCAAACAAAATATTCTCAATTGCATAAGTATTCAACCCCTTTGAAAGATCATAAAATTAGTGTAATGGTCTTTGTCTTTATGTAATCAAAGTAGTATAACTTGACTTCAGAGTAAATACATTTGTTCAAGCCACAACTCACATAGTGATACGACAAACCAACCATGAAGACCAAGGAGCTTTCCAAAGAAGTCAGGTAGAGAGTGGAAGAAAAGCACAGATCAGGAGAAGGTTACAAGAAATTTTCAAAGTCGCTCATTATCCCTTTGAGTAAGATGAAGTCCATCATTAAGTAGTGGAATGTGCTTCATACCACCTAGATCAGGCCGCCCTTCCATACTAAGCAGTCGGGAAAGCAGGAAACTAGTTAGAGATGCCACTGTGAAGCCATCAGTGACTCTGAAAGAGTTACAAAGTTCCATGTCTCAGATGGGAGTCAGTGTTCATACATCGACAATATCCCGGTCCCTACACAAAGCTGACACGTATGGGCGAGTGGCAATAAAGAGCCATTACTGAAAAAGAATCATCTTAAATTTCGTAAGAAGTTTGCGACAAAGCATGTAAATGATACTACATGCATGTTGCAGAAGGTTTTGTGGTCAGATGAGACAAAACTTGAGCCTTACGTCTGGCACAAGTCCAATACAGGACATCACCCAGTTAACACCATCCCAACTCTCAAGCATGGTGGTGGCAGCATCATCATATGGGGAAACTTCTCGTCAGCAGAGACTGGGAAACTTGTCAGGATTGAGGGGACGATGGATGGTGCAAAGTGCATGCGAATCATAGAGGAAAACGTGCTTGAGTCAGCCATGAATCAAAAACTGGGTCAAAAATTCACATTTCAACAGAGGCAATGACCTAAAACACAAGCCTAAAGCCATACTGGAGTAGTTTCAAAAGAAAAAGTGAATGTCCTGAAATGGTCTAGCCAAAGTCCTGACTTGAATCCAATTGAAAATTTATGGTGAGACTTGAAGATTGCAGTCCATCAACGATCCCCATCGAATTTGCCAGAAGTGGAGCAATTTTGCGAGGAAGAAGTGGCATAAATTACACCATCCCATTGTGCAAAGCTGGTAGAGACCTGTCCAAAATGATTTCCACCAAATATTAATTTAGGGGGATGAATACTTATGCGGTCAGCAAATTTCAATTTATATATTTTCTTTGCAGATTTTTCTGACATTCAACATCCTTCACACATAACAGTGTTAAGTTTGATCATTAGAGCTTTGAATAAAAACAAATTCGTTGAAAAATTGTTTACGTTATTTGTATTTCATCAAAATGTGACATTATTGGTAGGAGGTGAATACTCTTGCAAGGCATTGTATACATTGAGAGATGTTATTTAAATAACTGATAATAAATAACCGACCCACTTAATTGTTGACACCCAGAGTGGAATATTTTTATTTCTGTATTTAACCTAGTTAAAGGAGTCAAAAGTAGTGATAAAGAATATATTACTTTGTTTGTTGGATTTCGCGCAAAGCTACTCGAGGGCTATCTGCGCTAGCCATCCTTAACTCTGAGATCATAAACTACAGGGAAGACAGATATTTAAAACCACCCACTCTTGGAATACTCTTTATCAACGAATAATGAGATTTACCGTCACATTATAACACCACTACGGCTCAAAAGGCGAGCGTGTACGTGTTCCAATCAAGACGTTATCTAGTACACCATAAGCTACTAATGCAAATAAGAATTGTTTTGGTAAGTTTATATATCACCGTTTTTTTTATTTTTAATTACAAATACAGCAAAGTTTTTGTGAACACTAAGTTTTTGTAATATTCCTTCATCTCACAACTTACAGACACTTTTGTTCATTTAATTAATTGGCCAGAATATTCATTATTATGCCAGAACGCTTTGTTATTTAATACACTCGTACCCAGCAATT
This sequence comes from Limulus polyphemus, assembly GCF_000517525.1. NCBI lineage: Eukaryota > Metazoa > Arthropoda > Merostomata > Xiphosura > Limulidae > Limulus > Limulus polyphemus. The sequence goes on along the minus strand of NW_013670486.1, from coordinate 22,988 downwards.
TAAGAACCTTTAAATAAACACGTACCAGTGAAATGAGCAAATGCATCTTGATACCATCAATTTCATCTAAAACATAAACAATAACAAATGGATGGAAGGAAAGAGCGAAAACGAGCGAGACATTACGAGTGTGCAAAACACAGTTATGGTTTACTGCAGACTCACAAACTTAACTAAAATATAGAATTCTTCTTATTTTACTGAGGAAGAAATATTAAATAATTAATCCGTCTGCATTTTGTATTGCAACAATAATCCGCTTGATACAAAATCTCTGAAGAAATAGGCTTTAAAAAATGAAAAAATTCGCCTGTAGTAAAAGTAATATATAAAAATCAGAGAAAATTAGCTTTTTTCCATAAGTTCATTGTAACAAAGTATTTCAATAATGTAATACCAAGCTCATCATACATGAAAGACTTTGAAGATTAGAAAAAAACTGAGCATGAGCGTAACGCCTGAATAACATTCTCTATCAAGGTAGTATGTAGCAATTTTTTTCCAAACAGTATAGGTTATCGCTTTCTCCGTAAGCCTTAAGATTTAGATTTTAATACTTGTCAATAAGAACTGTTATGATACCATCAAATGGAAGAACCGATGATACTATTGCAGACGTAAACATTTAACTTCAATGTACGTCTTTAATTCAGTTTTCTATTTTGTTTCGTTAATATTCTGAATATGTGAGATGCGTTATCCTAAAGAACGTCCCCCAGTGGCACAGCGGCATGTCTGCGGACTTACAATGCTAGAAACTGGGTTTTGATACCCGTTGTGGGCAGAGCACAGATAGCCCATTGTGTAGCTTTGTGCATAACTACAAACAGATAAACCTAACGAACGAAAGCTCACTCATTGCTTTTGACAAATAAACTGGTTTATGATCCAGTTTAACTTTTTATTTTCGACATTTAGAAAACGAGTTGTAATGAGGCGATGAGTTGCATATAGGTTTTCGTGTCATTATATGAACATTATTTAAGAAGAAAGAAAATAACGTCTTCTATCATGCCAAAAATTGCATATCCTACCAAGTACTGAGTTGTAATTTATTTGGTATCGAATTATCTGTTTTAAGAATGTGAGGAGACTAACTAGAAAAGGTCATGTGAAACAATCCCAAGGGCAAGACCCCTTGATTTTATGATTTTACTGTTTTTGCGATTGCATTTTCACTTTAAGCTACTTATCTTGTTTCTGTATTATTTTTTGAAGATCCTTATTCTCCCTTTTTAAATTAATAATTTTTAATAATCTTGTTTCTTTAGTTGTTTTTTTTATGTCCATTATGGACATAAATCTGTATAATAGAAATACTGTCCTGTTTGAAACAGTTTAGTTTAATGGATACTCTCTCGGGAAACAATGACAACCTTTGGATTGGTTTCATGTAGATTAGATGACCATTGCTCCTGTTATCATTGCCACAATGTATTCATTGATAGCGGTACAGCATGTATGATCACTATGATAAATTTACCACATGTTATGTATAGGCTTGTAAAATATAAATAGCTACTATATTTATATCCTGTAGCTATATGGGTAGTCTGTAAACACTGGATTGCAGAGACTACTGAACTATACTGGAATGGTGTATGGGCTGGAGTCTCTAACCGCATGAATTTTATACATGTATTCACATTGGCTAGTATTTACATCTCTCTCTAGATAGATGCAGGCTTTATAGTTTTTTCGTTTTTTTTTAGTTGTAAAGCCGTATATATAGATAGCCATATGAATTTTTTAAGGTTTATATATATATGCATGTATATTCAATGTAAACATAAGACAATGTGTCATAATATAATAGCATGTGCATACAAATAAGCATTTTTAATACTTTATAAAGTTTGTTATATTTCCCCCTTCCTCTCCGCTGGCCATAGTAATGCCGGTCACTTATTTGTTGCAGCTGGCCAGTTTTCCTCTTACAGTGAGTGACATTATTTCTACACACTCTACAAGGTCGAAAACGTATTAATTAACAATTACTAATTGATTATATTAATATACCTTCCTTCCTCCATTTCTGATGGAGTTTGGGTAGTGCCACTTCTACGACCCTCTTCCACTGTGATGACCCTAAACTTTGGTGGGCCGTCGCTGCATACTTTATCTGAAATTGATTATTTTCTAAACAAAATTTATAATCACAAAATTTCTGCCTCACTTTCGTCTAGAATTGCAATCATTTTCGCCACTTCATGCTTGCATGATTCTTGCCGCTCCTTACAATCAGCTTCAAGGATGGGTACTTTATCTGCAGTATCTATAAATTCGTAATCACGCAGTGTCTGCTATAATTCGACAATTACAAGCAAGCCATCACCGTGATTGCCGATCCGGTGCTATCTTTTAAACTAAGGCTTAAAGGTTTCTGTTATGAGAGACAAATCTAGACGTTTGTGTAACGTGGCCGACATAGATCACGCAATGGTAAAAAAAAAAACTGTGATCCTTTCAGCAGCATCGTGTCTAAAAGGGTAGGAGCCCTATACATAAACAAATTATACGCAACATAAATACAGTTGCAACAATAGGTCAATAATCGCTATGGTACATGTGTTATGCCTGTCATATAAACATTAAATTACATCCACGGCCTGCACGCAGCTATATACATGTGCATGTGGTAGATCATGAGACTCCATATAAACTACAGACGATTGGGTGTCAACGCTTATACAGCCGATGTTATTTGCTAGGGAGTCAAATAAACTTAAGAACTATGCGCAATGATGCGTTTAGTAACATTGCCCAAGTTTTATTGCAATACTCAGAGCCATTTTTTGCTGTAGGCTTGCGGAACAATATTAAATAATAATAAAGATGAACAAATGGATGATCCTTATTACGTACCACTACAGTGGTTCATGATTTCAGCTTCATAGTTACAAATTACAGTAAAAAACTCGACAAAGCTCAACATGAATGGTTTATAGTGTCCAGTGAAGCGACCACATCTGTAACAACAAACACTCTGTAAGGATGTGTAACTGCATAGGTTTCATCCCACATTTTAGGTTTGATTAGGGCTGTAATATAATAACAACAAGAATAACTTAAAAGCTCATTCATTCTTCGTATTCTTGAATCTTGATACTTATTATTTTGTTCATAACAATTATTGAACGTTATATTTTCGCTTTCTTCTAATATTGTCAATAGAACCAAGCATATACCGACACTACTATGTTGGTTGACAGTTTAATATGTAGAACCCAGCATAGTTTTATATCTCTTTGATGAACTTCTACTATGAGAACTAGCAAACCTTATATTTATTTTATCTTAGAAATACCGAACCCACCCCAAAAAAGTAAAAACTTTACTCGTTTACTGATACAGTATGAATTATCAGTTAAATGGTCTCATGCATCATTCAGCTACATTTTAAAATGGTTTACTCACACACACGTACAAATTGTTACGTCTTTTGTCGTTTGTTAATTTCCCGTAAACATTATTTCCGAAGAAGTTCAGAGATACAAGTCCTTTCTTAAATAAAACTAGTTTATTCTTTCTCAATACAACTTTGCAATACACTTAATTTCCACAGTCACTTTAAGTTAAACACACGCTATAATTCACAACGATTCACGCACTTTGCTTACGACTTGACTCGATTAGCTGTCTCTATATCTCCCTGTCTGCTATTATTATCTCCGCTTTATTTGCCGGGCTTATATACACAAATAGAGGGCGTCTAGCAAATACTAGGATATTTGTGATGTTCCCCGATCCTTCTAGAAACTCATGACGAGTTACCAGCGTCACGTGACTTCCGCTGTCGTAACAATATATATATATATATGTGTATATATTGTTTATTAATAATGCATTATTGTAGCTTAACAATGTTTCTTTTTTAGAAATCTTATTAATTCCTGAATTCTGTTTTAAGAAAACAATCCAGAATTATAATAAACCTAGCGTATAGCCTGTCAAAAATGACGGGGCAATTACTACCACCCCCACCCCATAGTATACCCTAACCTCATATTTCATAGCTAAATGAAATAAATACATTTTTCGAAATCAAACTTAACCAACAAAGAAGCAGAAAAGTGCAGTCGAGCCAGTCAAATGTCGATAAATTCCTTTTTGAGCCAATCAAAAGTAAGATCATCATTAAATGAATTCGTGGCGTATTCATAAAATAATTATAGGTAAAAACCAGTTAGATTAACAACTCCTAATATATAGGAAAGCCGGTGCATTTTGGTAACACTAGTTCCAACAATTGCATTTTTGTGATGCCACTTAGCAACAAAAGTATAACCTAATATTGTTGTTAGTCTATGTACTGAAAGTATAAAATTCAATGTATAAAGAACAAAACTGGAAAAATTAATTGTTAATTTCTTAATTTAAGATCTCCATTGATTAAAGGTTTGTTTTTATATTAAAAACGTGAGTGATATAATAGGTTTGTTTGGTTTGCTATGAATTTCACGCAAAGCTACACGACGGCTATCTACACTAGCCGTCCCTAATTTAGCAGTGTAAGACTAGAGGGAAGGCGGCTAGTCATCACCACCCACTGGCAGCTCTTGGGCTACTCTTTTACCAACGAATAGTGGGATTGATCGTCACACTATAACGCCCCCACGGCTGAAAGGGCGAGCATGTTTGGTGTGACGGGGATTCGAACACGCGACCCGCAGATTGCGAGTCAAGCGCCCTAACCACCTGGCCAATGCCGGGCCGATGAGAACAGAAAGAGGTGAAATATTCAAAATCAGGTAAATAACGGATAATAAGAAGACTTTTCTCTGAGTGAAGTGTAAGAAAACAGAACAGAAAATGGTCCCTGGATCATCCTCTATGTCTGAAATTTGATACATTAAAAACGAACATTCGAGAGACAAAAAAAAACTAAAACAAACAAAGTTAAATTGAAAGAGCCATGCAAGTAATAGCTCAAAAAGACGTCAAGTAGAATGACGGGACATGAAAAGTTCAGATTTTTTTTAAAAAAGAACATTGCTTCTGAGATGGTATTGGTATGTTTTAACAACCGAGAAGGTAAATCTATAAACATGTGAATTTTTTTTTAAATGTCTTGGACCTTTATTTTTGAGCAAGATATTGAACTCCTTGTACATTTCCTTTCTTTACGTTTTTGATTACAAACATTTTCGACAAATACGAAAGCTTACTTGAAGAATTATGATCACAAGCATCGTTTTGTTAGAAAAGTAAAAGGATGCTACAAAAATCTGATTTCTTGGTATCTTTAAAGGTTTTTACACAAAAACTTGTTCAGCTAATTTTATACCAATATTTGATTAAATAATATCATGCTAGAACAACAAAAAAGGTATATTGTCTAAAGCAAAGAAATAAGTTGGATTTCTACCTGTAATTATATAGATGTGTACATGAAAGTTAATAATATGTCATTGCACAAGAAATGAAAATCGAATATTTACACTAATATATTCTAAAAAAATAGAAAAAACCTTATACAATAATGTGACAGCTACTGTTAAACTAAAGATGACGAATAAAATATGAAACCCAACAGAAAAGTCAGTTATAATGCCAGATATAAAAATAAAATTAGAGATAAGGACGTATTGACAAAAGTAGAGGAGATTGGGTGATAGAAATCGATTACGTTTTTAAAGTTTTGAAATTAAAATAGCCAGGTTTTTTATTTATTCCATAATTTCTACTTGAAAAAGCAGGTTTTAGTGTAATCAAAGACTTATTACTGTGGTATGGCCAGGAAAATTGCAAATTTATGTCACAGAAAAAAAACACTCATATTTCAATTGTTCGACCACTGTGTTCTTAGTCTGATTTTTGCTTTCTAAATATACCTTTGAAGAGTGTTTCATTTTGATTGTATGAATTCGATAATTGCTGTTGATATCCATATGGATTCATAGCCAATGTAAACATTTTCTACTTTTTTATGCATCAAATTGCTTGTGGGCCATGTAATATGTATATAAATTTATACATATATAACGACCCTACCGATAGTGAACGGTATAAAAACAATTCGGTATTGTGAGGGCTAATAGCAGCAATATAAAGGAAAGTTAAAGGTAAGAACAAAGGCAAAAAAGTGAATTTAAAATCTATGAGGAAAATAACGAAATATAAAAGGTGGGTTTTAAAGTGTTATAAAAAGAACAAGGTATAAAACCTATAAGAATACCAACAAAGTACAGAAAGTAAATTTAAACTCGTTAGCAGCCTTAAAGTATTATAAGGAAAACGCGGACAAAAAATTAGTTTAAAATGCTGAAAAAATATCACACTAAAAACAGAAAAATGAGATGGCAATATTATAAGAATAATAACAAAGTACAAAAAAGCTAGTTTAAATTGTTGTATGAGAAACCAAAATTACTTGTATATGCTGTTTTACAAAATCTAATCTTAATTTCAGTAGTTGATTAAATCAACCTCTACCCTAGTTAAGTAGCAGGTTATTTGTTAAGATGATACTGTAAAGTACCAATCTAAAGAAGAGTTCACTTTGAAGGTGTTTAATCTGAAATTAATAAAAACTCTCCTAGGTGGTCGAGTCGAAAAGGAAAGTAAATCAGACTAGTCGATGTATTGATGGTTGAAAATAGAGAAGTTTAAATAATTAGGGCTAGAAAGCCGCTTCATTGATGTCACAAGCACATGGAGTAACCTCTAAATCAAATTACTAGTGTGACCCCATCCAGTCCAAATGTGACTCGTCCATGTCCGGTACGGATTACCTCCTAATGTGTTGTCCTCTACACTAACGATCATCGTTTATCAAACCGAGAAAACACCACGGGAATAAAGAAACAAATTCTTGAGTCACGCTTAGAGTTCTAGGTTCTTGTTTGTTTGAAGTTAAGCACAAAGCTACACAATGGGCTATCTGTGCTCTGCCCCCCACGGGTATCGAAACCCGGTTTCTAGCGTTGTAAGTCCGCAGACATATCGCTGTGTCACTGGGGGGGGGGGCTTTAGGTTCTTAATGGATTACAGATTATGAAAAAAAATATTCGAGACTTTGTATAGAACTTCACACTTGTTATTGGCCAGTTTATTACAGCTTATGGCATATCTATACAAATAACACAGCAAACAAGAGGAAATTATAAGAATAAGAAGTTATAAGTTGGCGACTTAGCAAATCAAAAACAATTTTTTTTCTTGTCAACTTACAGAATGATTTATCTTTCAAATAAACACTACAAAATAAAGATGCAGTTACTGTGTTTTGCCATATTTTGTCATTATGTGAAGTTCTGAGACGAGATAAAAACGACACCTAGTGTACTTACAAGATCTTTGCCTATAAAGAAATTAGCATGAAAGGTACTAGAAAGATATAATTCCGACAGACTAATTTAAAGCAACTCCATCTTACGTTTTTTATTTAATCTCTCTTATTAAAACCCAAATTAAATTTGAAAATCGACGAAAGGAAAGTAAGCAATGGAAACGTTTGCCTTAAGACTCAGAAATAGGTAAATTATTAAGAACAACAATAAAACAGATGAGCTGTATTTGATTCCTAATTAGACAACGATATTCGGGCTCGTCTAGTTCTTTAATTACAGCATTGAAATATATTCAGTATTAAGCTACTTACCTAAACACAACAAACATTCCTTGGCATTTCCTAGAAAATGGAAATTGATGCGTTTAAATCGATATTAGCATGAACGATTCAAGATTAATAGCAACTTTGTTACTGAAGTCACAACAAAAATTATGGTTTGCGTATCATAAATACACTGTATTTTTTGTGTAATTGATTAAGTTCACATGCATTTAGTTGAAGAAATTCAAGTGTATGTCGGCATCTTCAAAGAGTATCTTCTAGTTCGTATTTACTTTTGTTTGCTTGTTTTTGTTGTATCTTTTAGTTCGTATTTACTTTTGTTTGCTTGTTTTGTTGAATTTCGAGCACAACTACACGAGAGCTATCAGCGCTAATCGTTCCTAATTTAGAGGTGATAAACTAGAGAGAAGGCAGCTAATCAACATCAACCACCGCCAACTCTTTGGATATATATATATTTCTATTTTACAAACGACAAGTGGGATTCACCGTCACATTATAACGCCTCACGACTGAAAGAGCAAGCTTGGTCGATGATGTGATTCGAACCCGCGAACCGTGCATTGCAGGTTAAACGCCATTACTATCAGGCAAGGCCTTTCTTATTTGCAATGAACTAAGTAAAAAAACGAACGGGTAACAAATGTGTATAAATTTCTTGTCATTAACGACTACTTCTGTTTTTGATTTTGTGCAAAATTTGCGTTGTTTAATTAACTTCCGGTTGATTCAACAATAAGTTAGTGAACTTATAACGTTGAAAGTCGTGGCTCGATCTCTGCAATGAGCACAGCGCATAAAGCTATTGTAAACAACAACCAAACAGTGCGATTAAAATATTTCTTTATGTATACAATGAATTCATGCTTGTCTTAATTTTTAATATTATATTTACAGATAAATAAAAAATACAATGAGATAAGATACGTTCTAATCTGTGTTATAAAGCATATTTTTGTTCTTGTCGTAAAATATCAGTCTTTCCGTGCATTAAGCATATTTTGTTCTATGTTATAAGACACTTTCATCGATGTGATCATATATTGTTCTGGGTTATTAGCCATATTTCTTTCCTGTTGATATGAATATTTTGCTGTGTGTTAGCTTTATGTATTAATGGCCTTTTAGTTTGTGCTATAACTTTTGCTTTACATAATATATCCTTTTAGTTTGTGCTATAACTTTTGCTTTAAATAATATATCCTTTTAGTTTGTCATATTAAATATTTTTGTTCCGACTAATAGATTTCCATGCTCTGACGAGATATTGGCCCTTCACTAACGAGCTGGCCGGGCGTGTTGTTAGTGGGTATTTTTATAGTATTTCGCTAACTGAAATAGTTACTGCCAGCCTTTGATCAAAATGATTCTTCTGCCTGCCAGTATGCTAACTCTAACCGTCGAAGACGAAACTTACCAAGCGTTCCGAGATAGCATCCATCAGCCTGCTACCTCTAACTTCATCTTTTCCCTGGTACGGGGCCCTAACCAGGTATTGACAGATGGAGCCAGCTGAGCCCGGAACTCGCGATCTGGGCAGGGTCGTTACTCCCTGAAGCAGCACTAAATGCTTATATAAACTATTCACAAAAGTATTACAAAAAAGATTGAAAAGAATTTTGGACGAACACCAACCAAGAGAAGAAGCATGTTTTAGGAAAAAATTCTCAACAACAGATCATTTACATACAACTAATCAAATAATAAAAAATCAAATGAATACAACTTACCTTTATGTGTGGGATTTATACATTATGAAAAAAAGCATTTGACTCTGTAGAACACAGCGCAATATTAAATGTTTTAGCTACAATAGGCATCAATCTAACGTACATCGAAATCTTAAAAGATATATACACAATGATAAAGATAGAGAGGGGGGGGGGGAAGAGTGATCCAATATCTCAGAAACTGTTTACAGCAACTTTGCAAGAAGTAGTCAGCAAATTGAGCTAGAGAATGAAGGTATAAAAATACATGGTGAGACATTAACAGATCTAAGCTTTACATAGGATGTAGCTCGCTTTATAAATTCAACAAAAAAGATTTAAGCCCTATTATACAGTTTGAATGCCAGTAGCAAGAAAAGAGGATTAAAAATACGTAAGGGAAAAACCAAATATATGACCAACCATCATGACACAGATACCATCAAAATTGAGAATGAAGAAATAGGGAAAGTGTCAGAGTACAAATACTTAGGACAAACCCTCAAAATGGAGCAGTGTGTACTACCAACCTTAACATATGGCTGCCAAACATGGTCGCTAACAAAAGAGATAGGGGAAAAGATATAAACCACACAAAGAGCTATGGGAAGAAATATACATCATATAACACTACAATAAAGATGTATATATGACAGAATAAGAAAAACAACAAACATAATAGATGCAGTAAGGTTCATTCTAAGAACTAAATGGAAATGGGCTGGGCATGTAGCAAGGTATTCCGATAATAGGTGGACATCAATAACAATGGAATGGTAACCTAAGACAGGGAGAAGATCTAAGGGAAGGGAAAATAGAAGATGGAGGGACGATACATGGGCGGAAGCAGGAATCAGATAAACACAGAATGCTAAGAATAGGAAATACTGGACTGGTTTGACAGAGAGCTACATCCAACGGGGGATGACTGCAGCTTAGATTATTAAATATTAACAGCTTGGTTATTCAACATTTGGTCTGGGTTATTCGCTAGGATATTTTTTGTTTGGGGTAAGTAGATATTTTTGATGTGGGCTCTTACTTCTCTTAGTATGTTTTACTTGTTCTAGGATATATCTTCTGATTCATGTTAATGCATAAATTTCGTTCAGCGTATTAGACAACCTTTGACTTGTATTAGTCGGTGACTTTTGCTCCGTTTAACACGTACTTTGTTTGTCGATTCGTACACTTGATATGTGATATATATATATATATATTATTAGACTCTTTTTACCAAGGTTATTAGAACCCTTTTGCTCTTTGTTATTAAGTAAATTTTCATACGTTATTCTGTGTTATCAAATAATTTTTGATTTTGAGTTATTCGTTACTTTAATTTATGCTATTAATTACCTTTTGATTCGAGTGACTAGATTTTTTTATTCCGTTTTATGAAACACCTTCAAGTATATGTTATAAAATTTATTTTATTCAGTGTGTTACGTACCTTTCTCTACG
>NW_013670486.1:1384-11845 GCF_000517525.1 Limulus polyphemus | reverse complement strand
GTTATCAGTTACCTTTCTCTAGGTTTTTAGGTACCTTTTCCTTTAATTATCTGTGTTATCAGATACCTTTCGATCCATGTATTTAATACTTTTTCTGCTTCATTAGACATATTTTTCTGTGATCACATGCTTGTTTTAGTCTGCAAAGTTACATCAGTTTTGTCTTGCATTACAAATAGATAGTTTTTTAATAGGAAACATTTGGTCTGTGTTATTAGACACTAATTTCCTTATGTTGTTATGTAAATTTTTATTTTTGCTACGAGTTAACACAGTTTTGGCCAAAATGTTTGCATATTTTGTAACAAATGAGATCATTATTATTAAGATAGAATACAAATACGGCTAGCGCTGTCAAACTGAGAAATGCATGTTATATTAAACATCTACATATTTAATTTGTTTAATAAGACAGATTCTATGGACATTATGAACGATTTATTAGAACAGCAAACAACTTTATCACATATCTGAAGAAACATGTGTAATTCAGCATTTCTCCTATCAAAACAGAACCTTACCAAAACATAGATAATGACAAAATATAGCATCAAATTATAATAAATAGCGTCTGTAACTTTATATCAGTTAATATTAAACATTCAATACTTGACTGGTCTTTCTCGTACTCTAATAACCTCTCCAAGGCGACTTTGCATGCTGTCGATGAGGTTATTGATGTACTCCACCTCGATTTCATCCCAACTTGTCACTAGAGGCGCTGCACTGCAACTCAGCTACAATAGCTGGTTTAGGGTCGCAGTTGTAAACTTTCTGGCTCAGTTCTGCCCAACAGTTCTCAAAGGATTAGAATCTGGAAACTTTGCTGACCACGATAATCTTGTAACGTCCTCCTGGTCGAGATAATCTTGTACAATATGCACACTGTGGGCAGTGACATTGTCATCATGGAACACAAATTTAGTGCCAAACATTGTCCTAGCAGTAGAAATACCGTCCCCCTGTGATGCCTGTAGGGGGCGACACTGATGTTTTCCTGGAGGACATGAAGAGCAGTTTTCCACCATGATAAATAGCTGCCCAAACATGTACTGCACCACCTATTGTGTGTTCCCTGTGGGAAAGACAGTCTTCCCTCATCCAGGCAAACGATGAACACGAATCATCCCACTAGCTTTAACAAGCCGGAAACAGGTCTCATCTGAAAAGATGACATGTCGCCAATATCTTAACTGTAAGTTGGCATGCTGTCCTGCCCAAGTAACATGCTGACAGCAGTGAATTCTGGTTAATATCGGTTTGCACATAGCCCTTCTTGCAAATTATCATTGTTTGGTCAGTCTCCTATTCATTGTTCTTCTGAATATCCTGGAATGAATGTGTTCATGCCATTTCTGTCGTAAGGTGTTACAATAATTATTTCGACTTTGACGTGTTAACCTGATCAAAACTAGGGCAGTAGTTTTTCGGCGTCTACTAGTACACTTTTCTGAAACAACGTCTGCTGTAGTCCGATAACGTTTGAGTATTCTTGATACAGTACATAGAGGATACTCTACTGTTCTGGCAATGTCCGTTTGCTTCTTACCATTTTTGAACAGTCGAACAATTTGACGCCCTATAACTTCTGGCACGTGACGATGCATGACTCTACACCAAATATAGAGAAATTGCCTGTGAAAAAAGCTTTTATTTGTTTCGAAAACGATTATATCAAAAGCCCACACTTTTATACAAAACAGGTGGGTATGTGTGTTTTGACGAACAAATGCTCTAAACAACTTATACAGACCAGAATAACAACTCGTACATGTTTGTCCGATCATACGCTACTTTCTACTAGGGTATTTACTCAATAACTACTCCATACATGTAGACAATAGCATCAATATATAACAGTATGCATACATTTTGACTAAGTCTGTACATTGTATTATTAGCTAACATTTAATCCTCATTATCCTATTTTGTTTCTGTGTTATAAGATACTTTTGTGTTGTTAGGCAGTGATTAAATCGGGACGGTATGTACACCGGTAAAAAAACTGGCGGTATAACAAGCCGGCAAAAATTATTTAATAATATAGTAAATTGTAAGCTATATTGATACAAAACAGCCCACTCAAATATATATCGTATTTTCAGTCAAATGAGCTTACAAAGATAAAAATGTTCTCTGTCATGATATTTTTTTTTACAAAGGACAAAAGAAAAAGAAAAGACGATCGGTCTCAAGTCTTTCCTAGTAAAATTTAAAGGAAATATGTTTATCATCGGCAACCAACATGACTCCCATACACATACACGCGCGCGCGAAAAGTAGATACAGGCACATTTTTAAACCACTTTAAATACTGTTATTAGGTAATTTGTTATTTTGATTTTAATTACTTTTTGATTCGAGGTATTATATACCTTAAAAAATTATTCATGAAGGATTATATGTGATCCAGAAGTATGTAACACTGTTCGCAGTGCTAATACCTAAATGATAGTTACACACGTTTTATAAGTGGATATGTCATTGAATGAAGGTGGATTAAGTATGATCCGGCGTTACGCAATCCTGTTCGCAGTGCCAATATCTAACTAACAACTACACAAGTGTTAGACATGGTTATATGTCATGGGATGAAGGTGGATTACATGTGATCAGGAATTGTGTAGCCTGTCCGCAGTGCCAATATATAAATACTAACTACGCAGGCATTATAGATGGGCATATTATTGGATGAAGTGGATTATAAGTGATCCTTTCCACGGTGCCAATATCTCCATTATAACTACATACGAATTATGGGTGGATATGTCATTGGATTTTTATGTTTCAAGTTTGAATCCATATAGGTCTTTAGGCCAGATGAAATACATTTGTAGCATTCTATAATAGATGTGACCTAACGTGTTGGCTTTTAATATAACAAGATCCATTCAAAATATTGGAATGTTCATAGAATCCATAATGTTGACGAATAAGCGCAAACACGTAGTATACAACTGATCTCCCTTGCTATTACTTCACGGGAGTTCCACATTTTAGATACGAATGCTCACTTGTAACTTTTTCTAGACGCCTACTCACATTTATGCAGTAAAACTTACGCAGTTTCACTCTTTTAACACTTTTCACAAGTAAGTTAATTTCGTTTTACTTTGAAATATCTAACAAATTTGATAACATAGCTCCGGATTTATGTATCATTCTAATAATTTTGCTGTTCATTAGATTAGCCGTTGCACGATGGCGTCTCTCAGGATTCGATTCTCGAAGTGGCCAGAGTGCAGAAGACATTGTATAGCTCCGCGCTAAAATAACAACAACGTACTAAATATAGGCGTAAACCTATGGAAGAATTATGGATTGTATGTGCTTAATAATTACAATTCAAAATAGATGAAAGTAAAACTATTTCAGTTAACATCTGTTCTCTCCATTATGCTTTATAACCAACTGGAATCGTTTCTAAATGTGGACAACTATTTAAAGAAGCAAAGTGAGGGATTTTCACGCCGACTGTCCACCAGTTGTGCGTGGATTTTGCGTTTCATCTTTTTTTAAACAATTTGTGTCCTACTTTTCTTTTTAGGATTTAAGTTCAAATGCGTTTGTTCTCACTTGAAGGCGATACGAAGTGATATAACAATGGCATTTCAAACTTTACAAAGGACAAGTAGACCAAAGCTCATAGTTGTTGCAAGCGTACTTTTAGCGTATTTCCTATAGAGATGTTCGAAGTTTCAGTACTATATAAATGCGAAATGTCAATTGTAGTGTAAAAAAAATATTATAAGACAATCTAGCAAAGTATTACAGCTGGCTGGGTGTGAAATTTGAATGATATTGATCCCATACAGGGTACATCCTACTTTCACGAAAACAGCAATAGTAGGAGACCCCAGCTGATCTTTTGTGTTGTAAACATGCTTTGATGAAGCTCTGAAAGAAAGTAATAAAATAAGGTGGACAATAAATTGGTTTACAGTACAACTTTAAAACTTTTTCATCGTTATTCTCCATGCTTAGATACAATGTATTCTGCCTGACTTGTAAGCTACTTTCTATATCAATTAAAGCTTCTCTAAGAAAGTTTCATATTTTGTAAGTAAGCGCGTGCACTAATTTTGATATCGAACCAATTTTGCAAAGTTTTGCATATACATATTAGCTGACTCTGAACTACTTTGTGATAGAAAATAACAACGAAAAACATTTGCGTCTTTATATTTGAAATTTGAACAAAAACTAGTTGATCATTCTACTTCAAATTAACACACTTTAATCCAGAAAATCCTGTTTTAAACTAGTATTACGAATAGTTTGAAATCTTAAAGCATCATATTTGTTATCAATTTACGTACATCCTAATAGTGGAATGATGATAACAGGGACAAGCAAATGAAAACATGTTAAATAATTAATATTAAGCCTTTTTCATTAGAACATCTTTGGACTTTTAAATGCCTTTATTATATTACTTAAATATTTTGAATCTTTCATGATATACTGTATTTTCATTAAAGGTTAATAATCACTTCCATTGTTCAATTTGGTAAAATTCATATCTGTATTGGTAAAACTAAAAATGGGAATAAAGATTATTAAACTTAAGCAGTAAGAATAAAAGGTTCTACTTTTCATTTTAATTTCTTTATAGAATCTGTTGGTTAACTGCGCATTCGTCATCTTGAAGAAGAAAAGGGTTTAGGTTTCGATTTAACCTGGAGTTTTGCTGCTACAAAGACTAGCTGAAGAGCGAAAGGTTAGAAACGATCCACAAATAATATAATAAAATTAGTTAAACGTTAGTTTTACTACCTTTCTTCATATACATATATAACTATAGCTCTTATCTTTTTGTTTTTGGTAAACGTTCGAAATATCCAAATTTCATTAACATTTTTATATCATTGTTATTATTTAAAACATATTCCCGCTAACCAGGAGCTATTTTTATTTTGATTATAATATTATGCATAGTCATTTTCTCTTCAGTGAGTTGCACTACCCTGGAATCCTAACAAAAAGAACTACCATATATTTAGAGTGTTACAATACGTAGCAGAATATTCACACAAGTTGTGTTTTCGCTTACCAACCTACTTTGAAACCAATCCTTTTGCCATTATACAATAAATCAGAAAACGGCAGGGTCGGGCGTAGCCTAGCGGTAAGTGTACCCTGTCTATGAATTCAATCATTCATGTTTCGCGACCATTTACTATAAAAACTCACTCCGGGTCTAAGTGTGCTAGAAGAGAGAGACGATAAAATTCCATTATTCCAACAGACAAGAATTGGTTCTGGGTGCTGTTTGAGTAGTTGCTTTCCCTCTAGTCTGTCATCTAAAAATTAAAGACGATTACGCTCATATGGCCCTCGTGTATCTTTGTACAATATTCTGAAAGAAACGGAACATTGTGTGTCAGTTTATCCACGACTTTGCTTCTTCGAAACCGCAATAGTTAATTTATAAATAAGCATCACACCACTACATAAAAAATCTTAATTAAACGAATTGATGCTCTAATTATATGTATATATAATTGACGAGAATAGGAATATAATTAGAGTTTCCCCCGTGGGTAGGTGATCAATTTACTAAATTAATGTCCCAAAATTTGGGCCTCGATTCCCCGCGAAGGACTGAAAGCAGATAGCCCATTTTGTAGCTTTCCATTAACAAAATAACAAAAACTAATATAATTAATATTTGTTAATCAAACGGCCCTGCAATTGGATTATTATTGCACAGTTATTTAAAGTCAATAAGAAAGGAAATACTACATTGTGTATTTGACTTTTAAGTTAATTACAAAATAATTTAGTCATTACATGGGCACATTTTATCATTAAGATATTCCCTTCGTTTATCAGTTCCAAGTTTGTAATTAAGCAATTATATTAAGTTTAATTATACATAGTTGGTATATTATAAACAAGCTCAGGTTACCATTCTTTGTCTGGGTTATGAACTTAAAAAATATGGGGGGATGCTATGATAAATAACACAAAAATCGTAACTTTCATATAATTTATTTATAACATAACAGGGTGACTTTGTATTAAGTAGCAGCAGAAAAGTAGTGGCGGTAGGGATGCTTTTTGTTGCCCGCTTTCAACAACCAGTTCTTAATGTCCTTCCACAGTGTTTCCCGTGATGAATTAATAGACTGCCATTGGCCGTAGAAGGGTCTTATGGGTCAAGGTTGAAAGATCACACGGGTCAAAGGAGGTATTTGGTATAACTCAGAAAACGGCTCTATATATCAGCCTTATGGTGGCTGTTGGAGTATAAACTTCAGCTGAGTTTATATATTATTGCATTTTCTTCATTGCATTCCTCCACACAGAGAGTGCTAGTGTACTCTCTGAAATATATAACACCTTTATGTGCCCTCCCTACACTTTGTATATGTTGTGTTATACAAAATTTAAATTTTTGTATAAGGATTTGTTTGTTTGGAATTAAGCACAAAGCTTCACGATAGGCTATCTGTGCTCTGCCAATTACGGGTATCGAAACCCGGTTTCTAGCGTTACAAGTCCGTAGACATACCTCTGTGCCACTGGGGGGCTTTTGTGTAAGAACGTGGCGTCATTTAGAAATGTAGTTAACGTTATCTTACTTCAAAGATAATAAATGCTCAATATCAGGAATAATGAGGGTGGCAGCGATTTTTAACCACACATTAACACATCTCTTGGTCCAAACCATCATCCCACAAAGTTTGGTTGAGATTGGCCCAGCGACTTAGAAGTAGTTAGATAACGAACAAATAGACAAACACGGATTGTTTGTGCTTTATATAGAAAGAGAGCAACGGATTAAAGCATGTCATATTTCAAAATGTGTGTAGGCAGTGTGTATAATGTATGAAAAGTGAAAATAATGAAAGTTCTATAAACTGCTCTACAATAAAATGCATACATTTTTACAGCAAAGTGCATAGACTATAATGACATATTTTTGTGTTTTTTTCACTGTTTCCAGAGTGAAAGAAAAGAAAAATATTTTCTGTAAAATTCATACTTTATTTTTATTTTTACCCTAAAATAAGAGATTTAAATATAAAGGAAATGGCCAAGTACTTATATAGTGTCTTCTTTCAGAAACAGGAAAAACAAAGTACATATGCTTTAAAACTACAATGAACAAAAATAACACAAATTACTCTAATCCTCAACCTACGCAATAAAGCAAATATTATATTAGTAGGTGTCATGTCACTAGGAATGTTAGTGTTGGAAGTCATAGAGCTTGTACAGTTAACTTGCCTTGGTTCCTTACACCAGCGAGAAATTTCACCTCTTCAGTAAACAGTAATTAGTTTATAAGTATAGAAGCGTACCTTGCTTCCATAATAAACATAGCTACTTACTCGAGCTTTAGAATTGAATCAGACGTATACGGTCCTTCAGTCACTATCCTGAGCTGCAGCTACGAGAGAGAGGACATTTATTAGCTTAAATGATCTTCCTTGGGACAACTTGATTAGCATAACGACTTTACAGTACTGTCTGACAACACAGTGGAAGGCTGGCTTTGATTAAGAATTCATGTTCAAGTAATGGTAAACATGGGTCTATTTTTCTCTAAATTGAACCAAAGTAATACAGGAATGGCGAAGGTAAGCGACATCGTTCTATTCCCATTAAACTCTGCACGTACGAGAACACAAGATAACTGAAAGATTTCATTCTTTTCAATGTTCGTGAACAGCAATGGAAATCTTTATGTAAATTTTGTTCAGAAAAGTATTTGATGTTACAACTAAATTTCGACAAATATTTAGATTTGATCAAATGATCTACCTTTATACAATATATCTAATGCGTCTTATAAAATACTTGACTTAATTATTATGTCATATCTAAATTATTTTAGATAATGGCAAAGAGTTTTTCTTTTCAATACCTATAAATAAAAATAGATCTGAGTTGTATGGTACTATATATCATTCTAATTGAAAAAAAAACACGATGACTCTGTGGTACACAGAAAATTTGTCATTGTTGGATTATCTTAAATTTTCTTAAATTTTCATGGATAAATAGATCAAGAAGGAAGTGTAATAAATGTCGCTATGAAAAAGTCAGCAGCCAAGAATTATTGGCAGTGGTCTACTTTAAGTTCATTAGTGTTACAGACAAAGGAGATTAAAAATGATACCGCTGGATTTCAACTCTATCTAAAAGTGTAATTTTAATTCTCAGAAATGTGATGAATTGTTAGATCAAGTAAAAACAATTTTAAAAGAATTGAGTGATTGCAAAATAGGACTTTAAAAATTAAAAAAGGTTTGTTAACAGTGGAGGTTTCAAATTTGACATACAAACTTAACGAAATAGAACAAGAAAGTTACAATCAAAATCTAGTATTCGCTGCTGGTGATCCCTAAATGATTCAAGAAACTACAGAGGTAACAATAAGAAGATAGCAACTGCCTTAGACATCACAGTGGGACCTAATGACATATAAATCTGGCAGAGAATAGGTAAAAAAGACATACATAACCAGGAAATTTCTAAGACCAATAGAGGTAAAATTTAAAATCAGGCCTATTTATGAAAAATTACTTTTAAGGTATGAAAAAAGAAGAAATTAACAACAAAGGAAACAGTAATTGTTAAAGAACACAATTTACATATGTAAATGAACATTTATCACCATTTTTAAAGATTTATTTTATAGAGAGGAATATTAAAAATGAAAAAATATAAATTCCAGTTAAGGATGATAGTTTTTATCAGAAATGAAAATAATTTCAAAATATTGTAATGTAATGTATTTATATCCTAATTTTGATGAAAGACAATAATTTCAACCACTTAGGTTTAGATTTTGATAGTATCAATGATTGTACTAAAACTAAAATTGATAAAATTGAAAACTAGTGATTTTGCTGGTTTCTCAATATGTTATACGAATGCAAGAAGTCTGGGAAAGAATATGGTTGTTAAATTTTACAGGAATTACAGTGTACAAAATTTGATTTTACTTGTTTAGTACTTGTATAAACTTGGCTTACAGATGTTGATGTAATGTTTAATATTCAAGGTTACTCTACTTATTTTTCAAATAGGTAAGACAGAAAGGTGGATGCACTGCAACATATATTAAGGAGGAAATATTATTTGATGTGTGTCAAAGTTTATTAAACTTGAATGATGACATTGAATTTATAGCAAAACAATTAATCATTTTAATTTAAACTGTATCTATAGGCCATCAGAAGATGACTTAAGAATATTTATGGAAATGTATTAGTTATGGCAAATATGGAACAAGCACCATTTATTATAGTAAGATATTTCATATTAATATTTTAAATGGTTCGAAAAGACATAAAAGTGATCTGTGTGATTTAGTTTATTGTAATCAAAGTAACATTATAACCAATTTGCTAACAAAAGTAACAGAAAAAGCAATACATTAATTCAGTATGCTGTCTATAATTTTGAAATGGTTGAAGTGGATGTTGTGTGGTCATTTATTACTGATCATTTTCCTATTTTTCATTTAATTCTTGCAATATCCCAGAAGGAAAACAAATAACTTATAGAAAAATCAATAAGATAAATATAAAGATATCATATAATAAGTTAAATGTAATTAATTGAGATATTTTATGTTGTCTACATGATGTAAATATAGCTTATGAACATTTTTCAAGTTTTCTAGAGCTATTACAAAAGCTGTTTACCTGTAATAACAGTGAATGTTGCACATAAAAAAAATATTAGAATTGATAAAAATAAATCTTTGGTAAACAATTATATACAAAAGAAAAACGGTCATAATTATGATAAAAATAGTATACCATGTTGTGAAATAAATTATCAGCATATATTAAAGGTATTAAGAAAACCTATTATGACAGTATCATATTTTCTTATTATGATGCAAAAAGTAAATGGAACTGCATTAATAATTATCATTGTACAAATAATCACAATGCAGTCTTCTGTTGAGATAACTGTTGATAATGTTACAGCTACAGATACTGTTAAGCATACTCTTAATATTGTTTTTATTTATTAATGAAATAGACCAATTGGTGAAACAAATTAATCACAAGAATAATAAATGTAAGTCTGATAACCCAAAAAATAATTTGACAATTATATTTGTGAAACCCATAACCACTAGTGAAATAACTGATATTGTGAAAAAGAATTCAAAATACCAAAGGAGTTGGATTGAACAATATCTCTTTAGTAGTTATAAAAAATCATTGAGTCTATTGCTATCCCAGTGCAATACTTATTTAATTTTAATATTGAAAAAGAAATATTTCCAGGTTCCTTGAAAGAAGCAAATATAATAGCAATATTTAAAAGGGAGGTAAAAGACAAATTAGTAATTATAGGCCAAAAACTATCTTAAGCATATTATCAAAAATATTAGGAAAATCAATTTAAAGTATACTTTGGGATTTTGTTAACAAATTTGATCTGTTGTCTGAATATCAGTACGATTTTCATAAGAGCAAATATACT
>NW_013670486.1:0-1363 GCF_000517525.1 Limulus polyphemus | reverse complement strand
AACAAATTTGATCTGTTGTCTGAATATCAGTACGATTTTCATAAGAGCAAATATACTCAATAAGCAATTAAAATTTTATGTGAAAGCATTATTAACAAGCAGTGTTTTTAGACTTATCTAGAGCATTTATCATGTAAGTCATAATTTATTGTTAAAAAATATATACTATACAAATAAGAGGCAAAATATATAATTGGTTGGAGAGTTATTTAAAAAACCTAATCAAAATAGTTAATATCGATAAATATTCTGATGAATTAATAAATGCAAGAGGTGTTTCTCAGTGCTATGTTCTGAGACCACTGTTGTTTCTATTATGTGTTAATAATATACTGGATTTATCATTTGATATAAAGCAGGTTTTATTTACAAATAATACTATAGTTTTAGCTCATAATAAGAAATTAGAATATTTAGTTTAAATGGTTAATTTGTCATTAGATAGGCTATATCAGTGCTTCTCAATTGGATGAATGGTTCACCCAGGGGTTAGTGAGATCAGAATCTGGGTGGATGAGAATTATTGGGTGAATGGCAGGGTGAATTGAGTATTATCAATTATACAACAAATTCAAGAGCAAAGAAGTCATTACTTATTATTTTATATTCTATTTGTAGTTTGTTAAATACATTTATTTTATTTTATGTTGTATTCACTCTAGATGTAATTTGATGTGTACTTAAGTCATAGTATAGAATTTTGCATTTAATTTAGTACTTTTTTGTCTTTTTTTGTAACTGGGTGAGTGAGGTGTTGTGAAAAACTTATGGGGGTTAATGATATTTGAAAACGTTGAAAATTGGGCTAGATTACTAGCTTAGTGAAAAAGTGACTTGTTTGTAAGTCTTATAAAAGACTAAATTTATATTTTTTCTACAATAAAAATAAAAGTACTAATAGTAAGGAAGTAAATATGAATAGAGTAATACTTTAAAGATGTTCATCAGAAATGTTTTGGGCTATTATAATTCATAACAAATTAAATTGGTCTGAGCACATAAGATCTATTAGGATAATAGCTACAAGATGTGTAAGTATGATAAACAAAGTAAAAAGATTAGTAGAAAATGTTTGATAACTTTATATTATAGTTTTGTTTTGTTTTATCTACATATAATGTATGCATAATAGCTTTTATGTTTATGATAAAGAATAAATGAATTAATATACTGAGTCTTATAACCTTTTTTTTAAGAATAACAAGAACATCCACTGTCATGATACAATAATTAATGTTCATTTAAACATTCCACTTTTTTTAAAAATCAATAGGTAAATGTTCAACAACTTATGTACAGGTAAAAATTTGGAATTTAATGCCCAGTTATATAAGAGAAATGAAATTAAAAAGTTTAAGGTTTT
>NW_013670485.1:71621-76045 GCF_000517525.1 Limulus polyphemus | reverse complement strand
CTAGATATAGGGTAGGCTGGTATATATATAAGAGTGTCACAACGTGACGAGATCAATAATGTGTGTGTAGGTAGTGAGTAATTGAACTGCAGTCAAACAGAGACGTATTGTTGAAGTTAACGTTCGTTAAAACGTTTGTAAAAGAGCGACTGTTGAAAATAAGTGTATCGGTAAAGTTATATTCAGAAAGAATAAACCAGTTTTATTAAGTAAGGACTTGTGTCGCTAAAGTTTCGTCGAAACGAAGTTACGGAAAGTTAATTAACAAACGGAGACGTAACAATTTGTTCAAATATTTTTGGAGAAATATACGAATGTTAGCGGCTAAAATGAGTTTGTTGCGATTACTTTAAATTTTAATTGGTTCTTTTGATGGGTGAGACCTTTGGCGGAGATAGCTTCCAGATACTGACCATTTTCTATATTTTTTGTTTTTGTTGATTTTTTGGAACACTTCAATAGTGTTTTAACTTACTGATTTAAAAATATGAGATTCCTGAAAAAATCTAAAAATGTGTGTCTCCACAATTTCTAGTTTATTTGAAAGTGTCGTATTGTAAAACTAAAGACCAAGCCTTTTCGCGAAATTTTTAAAATTGGTTTATTGGCACCTCATCGCTGATATAAAAGCAAACAGAAAGTCTATAACAATTTATTAGTTGTATAACATTTCGATACTCTTTAAAATGATATTATTTTAATTACGGGTTTCCACCAATTTGTTTAATATATTATGCTATGATCTATGTTAATTTATGATAATTAAACTTTTTCTGTAAAAAAAATATTTTTCTAAAGCGGCGCTAGGGCACTTTGTCTTGACCATCATCTTTCAGAGTTGGGTAGGAAATACCACTGTGCTACGTTATTTAGAAAGGCGAAGCAATATTTTCAGTTAGACTTCATTTGTTTTTTAACGTCAACATAAAATAAGCCGAAGTTAGAATAAGATTGACTATGCCAAAGTAAGGTGAAATATATCTCTTCGTATTTTTTATACTTTATGTATTTGCACTAACTTACTGACTAAGTTTATGCTTTAGCTTTGCTGTTTCAACTTTCATTAATTAATAATAAGAACTAATACTACTACTACTACTAAGTTAGTTAGCTAGTAGTCCTACTAGTATTACCACTATTTGGATCTTCTAAATTATTTTCCCCAACTACCGTCATCCAAACTGCATACAGATGTCCCTTTTTTTATATTGAACTCGGATATTTAAAATATTCATCAAATCTTCACTTAAACTACCTTAAATTTAAAACTTAATGTTGAGACTTCAAGCACACCTGAAAGTATAAGTAAACTATTTCACAAGTTATTTATCCCATATAAAAAGAAGTACTGTCTTGGATATTCAGCTGTCTTTAAACTACCTTAAAACTTAATGTTGACACTTTGAACATAACTAAAACTTAAAAGTAAACTATTTAATAGAAATGACTTGGATATTCAGATGTTTTGAGATGTTTGTATATTAGATACAAAATGACTTGAATCTTTTGGTTAGTTTGATAAATAACCTTTAATTATAGTAAGTTATTATAATTTGGACCACAAATTTAGTATATATTATATGAGAACACATTAAGTAGAATAAGTAAAAAAAAAAAGGATTTTGACATAGTGTTGGATAAATCATTAAAGCCTTAGAGGCAGTGTTATTTTATTGAAAGAAAAGCTAATAGAATTTTAAGGTGTATTTAAAGACATGTCTTGGTGTATTGGTTAATCAGTCTTTTAAGCCATCCAATTAGTGTATTATTTTTGAGGTAGGACAAATAGGATTTTGGGTTGTTTTTACAGAAATATTGAATAAAAGTCTTAAAGAAAAGTTTTCTTTCATTGTATAGGTAACTGGTTAGGTCACATTTGGAATATTGTGTTGAGCCTTGGGGGCCATTACCTTAAAAAAGACAATCCAAGTGAGGCACGCCTAGTGATTTTTATATAGAAATATTAATCATTCAACAAACTCAATCCACTTAACCAGATTATCAGGAACAATTGTCCTTATAAATATCTTGTGTAACACCTTGTCAAAAGCTCTCTGAAATTTGAAGTACTCCAAATTTACTGTAATCCCCTTGGATGGATTAAATGTGACAAATCACTGTTGATTATCTGTAATATCAGACTTGTCTAAGTGCTCTTGTTTAATTTCTGTAATTATAGACTAGTAATTTCCAAACCACTGACATAAAACAGATCTATGATTACTTAAAGGTTTTGTAGTTCCCTCCTTAAAAATTGATGTGATGTTGACTAATCTCCAATCTTCTGGCACCTTGCCACTTTAAGTGGATTCATTAAAATTCAAGACTTAAAGACCATGAATTTGCTCTTTCTTCTCTTCTCTTTTCCAGGGATAAATATTACCTCAAAAAGAGTGTTGCTTTATAATATATAGTAGTTAACTATTCTTCAAAAGCCTGTATTGATTGTGTTATAATTTGTCATGAAACTGTTTATTTTCAACTTCAAAAATAAATTGAATAATATTCACTAATTTAAATATAGGTATGCTGTACTAGTAATAATTTGTACATGTTTGTGTTTTTATCTCTATTCAGATACTACTGTGATTACTGTGACACTTTTTTGACTCATGACTCGGTGAGTATCATCAAGTTTGAATGTTTATATGGTGACTGATTCATTAGATACAGGGTTTCTCTGTATGTAAACTCTCAAAAAAGACAAAAGTGTAGAAATATTATATTACTTTTTTATTTTGTTTAATGGATGTAAGTAATCTTACTGATTGTTTTTTTAATTGCTTTGTGAAGATTAACATGCATTTGTGAAAATATATATCCTTTTCTAAGTGTCGTGTCCAATTTTGTACTCCGTGATTTAATATGCTTTTGTCACATTCAGTTTTCTTTTTTAAAGAAATTACTTGTATAACATTGTCAATCTTTTCATTTTGTTGATGTGTAAGTGCATTAGATGGATATTTTTGATCTAAACCGTTATTTAACAAAAGTTGATGTGGGTGGGTATCTATCCTCTTATAACTGGCAAACTACAGAACTACTTGACACCAAACCTGGAGTGTATCCTTGGGGCCTCCAGGAAGTGAGCAGGAGGATTGATATTCATATCTGCCTTCTATCTCACCCACCAGGAGCATCTATTTCTTTCCCTTACATTATGTCTACTTAGTTGAATGAGTTGTCACCAAAGAGCCCCAGAGGAGTGAAATGGTGGTGGGGGGGAGTTGGAATTTAGATTTTATTTTCCTTTGTCACCCATAGTAGTATCAATTCATTCTCCACTCACAGAACAGCTATATTAGCTAGTTTTAACTTCTTACTTACCGTGGCCATTTTATGTTATCGTAAGAGCAAAATCACATTTGTGAATTGAAAAAATTGAAACTTATCGTTTATTGGATTTCAGATTTTATTTTTGTAAACAGTAGCATAACATTCAATTATTTGTACAAAAATGTATTTAATGAAGTTTAAAAATAAATTTAATAAAAATCCCAAAATATGTTTGAGACTATAAATAAGCACCCTCTAAGAAAAAGTTTTTCAACATTTTTTACAATTTTTTTTTTCTTGCACTTTAGTGCTGGTCCTGCCATCTATGATTGGTATCTAAACCTTACTCTAGTGTGTTTTCTTCATAAAACAGCATCTGGGTGTTTTAAACCTCACTTGTAAAGCTTTTAGCTAATCCAAGTCGAAGGTGTCAATTTCAGTACCATGTTATTCCAATCGCTGTATTTCACGTCTTACAAATCATAGGATGATAAGCAAAGCACGTGATGAAACTTTGTTATCTGTATTTTACAATATGAACATGTATGGTGCTCATTAAAGTAACTGCCATTTTATGTAGAGGTTGCATTTAGTATTGGTCAATAGTACTTTTTTTATAAGCCTTAGAAAACTATCAAAGATTACTTAGAAAACTTGCCTCTGGAAAAACTGCATGGGAGATATGTGAATGTTATTATATTTCTATAGTAACTTAAATCATGCTGTATCATATATCTATTTAATCTAATCATTATATTGAAAAATTAACTCAAAATAGATGTATTTTTAGGAAAGAAGTTGATCCACAAATGTTAGGGTTTGATCTATTGAGTGGCAAGTGCATGGTCTTTATGTGAATTAGGCTTAGCACTTTGAACTGAAAGTTTGTGATTTTTTTGCATTTAAATTAGTAGGTTTAAGTTTAATAATTTAGCATAATTTTATATTTAGTTCATAATAAAAATATGATTCAGTATTTAGAATAACCTTGTGTGATTTGTACATACTACTACTAGTACCAGTACCACATAAGAATTTTGTATTTTTCCTTCTTACTATTTTTACTTTGTAGTAAGACCCATACTTCTGTTGTTGTTGATTTAGAATTAAAACAGTAACTGGTATATAAAGTTTATTCTGATATTTTG
>NW_013670485.1:66857-70639 GCF_000517525.1 Limulus polyphemus | reverse complement strand
GAAAGTTCTTATGAAGTTTCAAACAGTTTCAACCACTAGTTTTATTGGTGAAATGAAATATAGGAAGTAATTGGGTTTAGTGGATGAACATTTTTTTTTATTGGGTAATTTTGATAAACCTGTAATCACCATGTAACCAAGGAACTATAAATACTACTACTTTGAAATTACTAATTGTATCTTCATAAAATTTGACAAGTTCTAGTTTGTTATACACACAGAAAATCAGATTTTTTAATAGTTCTTTTACTATAAATTTGTCTGAATTTTTGGTGTTGGTTTGACTTGGTGTGAGTGTTAAGAATAAAAACACCTTTCATCTTCCAGTTTTGTATTTTATTTGCATAATCTTTAGAACTTGCTGAATGAATATCAAAAGCTTTTAACATAATTTATACTCTTATCTGCTTTTTTCTCTACCCTAACCCTGACAGTAGTTGTACGAACAATACAGTGAAATAAAATTTTGAAACTTATGAAAATATCAACATACATTTTTCTTTTAGTTTATAATTTATTTCCAAAACTTTTAGTTCATGCTCTTCACAGTTTCAACATATTTTCACATATAGTTAATTCTTAATTTTCTAGTTTTATTTATGATGTAAAGTTCATTAATGCCTGAAATGAACACACCACAGAGGAAGACATTAGCAAATTCACATGAAGTTCTGCACTTATTGCCTAATGAGCTAAGCCTTGTTAAAACTTTCTTTAACTCCTTCCACAAGGAAAATCCTTCACCTTTCAAATAGTCATCTGAAAATACAAATAATACATAATTTACTAAAGTAAAATGTCCAAAAACCACTAATTTGACAATCTTTCTAGCTAAAAGTGCTAACTTTCCTTACAAAGGTGTTAACACAACCAGGATGTCTAGTTATGTCTGCCATCAACTTGAAGAGACTGTCAAAAGTTTGAAATAGAAAATAAGCTTTCTTATGGTTATAAAGAAGTGAATCAAATACGATGATGTTGTTTTGAAAACTGCCTTGAAGTGAAGTGAGGTGAAGCTTCTATTGTGATATCTCACTAAATGGAGAAGTTAGGACATTGAAACTGTAAAATGGACCTAGGAATTGTTTATATATTGTGTATACATAACCTAGACAGTGTTGGAACATTGACTTTATACTAAAAGGAAAAAATTAAAAGCACTTGTCACTGTGAGGATTGAGAATTTTATATAATTTTATAGTTGTTTAATTAAATTTTGAAAGTAAGTATGTGAAACATCGTGACATGCACAGAATAACCTGATCTGTACTTAGAGGGTTAGGGGAACCCATTGCATTCCTTTCCTTAAACATGACATCATTGGGTCACAAGTAGCTTACACTATGAAATAGTTACTTCATGTAAGCCATATATGGTAGAATGCTTGTACTAGGACACATTTGTTATAGTTTTCTTTACACATTCGTTGTATAGGCCCATTGTTTGACTTTGAAAGTTATTGTGGTATATAGAAGGTGTTAAATGTATTTTTGGGAAGTAACACTGACGAAAACATCTGCTAAGTATAGCCTTATATGTTTATACATTTCATAGTATGCACTGGTCAAATGGAGAACAGAGAAACTTTTGTACGAGTGCAAATTACAGTAGTTTGTGTAACACTAGTGAAAGTAAAACTCCTAGCACTACACTATAGCCAAAAAAACATAAAACTGTAATATTGGTAGATCTCTGGGAAATAATCCAGAACTGTATGGTAATTGTATGATACACCTACAGGCAACCACTTGGAGATGCTTTCCCAGGAATATTTAAACCTATCAATGTAAACCCCTAAAGTTAGTATAAGTTATGTGCAGCAAAACAAATCAAAAGCACCAACTGATGGGAATGTGAAAAGTGTGAAGTCACATTATGTATGCCTGAATGTTTCAAAATGTATCACACCAAAATAAATATCTAACTTTTGTTGATAAACCTGTTCCTAATCAATATATTAACCATTATTTAAGCTTACTGACTTACAATTATTTATAAAATGTTTTGCATTATGTATTAGGAATTGTTCATTATTTGTAAAAATGGTATAAATATGTCAGTTGGAACAAATATTAAAGCAATGGGTTAATGCAAATATGAGTTTGATTTTTAACTGAGTTTGTACTTGATTTTGTGTGATAAAATGTACATCTCTATATGGCTAAGATTCTCTTTAAAATTACTATTTACTGTTATTAATTATAATGTGTTTAACATTTGAATCTGGTTTAATATGACCAAACAAATGTTGTCCTGTTTTTCACTGACAAAAATATTTATGTGTCCACTTATAACCTGTGAACCACTAGAACAATTGTACCTGGCTTGTACACTTAGAGCTCTCCCAGAGAGTGGCATCGAAGGGTGCCATTCAAATATGGCCCATTATGTAATTTACAAGCACCCCCTTTTGTTTTCCCCTATGCGCTAGTACAGTACAAATTACAATAAGTTTTTCCAATTTTCAGTGGTAATTAATATTTTCTTCCTAAACTAGTGATGCCAGAGTTTGAATTTATCATCCCGTTTACCTCTGTCACTTTTATGTTAAAATCTACAGAGCATTAATACTACACTAAATTAAAATTGAGAAATATGTGGAAAAAACGTCTGTATTGCTTTTTATAAAGTTATTGTATAGATAAATGTTTTTCTATACTTTTTGAATACGAGACCAAACATAAGATTACCAAGATGTCTCATCTCATGCAATATCTTCCATTATCAGCATGATCACAGTACACCAAGTGGTTGGGATTTTCATAAAATTGCGATTGTACAAATGATACGGAAATTCTTTTTATACAATCATACCCTTAGTAACAGTTTTTTTCCAAACCGTATGTCATGGCGGTTTGCATCGTGGCAAATTGCTAGGGGTATCACAAGAGTTTCACCAAAAGAAGAATAATTAAGAAGATAAAAATATTTCATGTGGCAGCAGGGGTGTTGCTTAAATCAATGTAAATGGTTAGGATGGATGTCATCAGTGAAAAAAGTTTGCAAACCACTAATTGACAGCAATGTAATAACCATAGAAACAATGCTAACACCACCTTTAACACATACTTAACTGACTATTTATACAGCACGTTGTTAGGACCTTTGGAGTGATTAATGTGGAACACAGATGTATTCTTCTGATCATTGTGGAATACAGATGTAGTCTTCTGATCACTGTGCAAGTTATTAAATTTTACATGATGTTGAAATTAAAAAAAATTAACTTGAAAATAAATTTGTTCTGTATTTCAAAATGTTATGGTGTTTAATTTAAAGATGAATAAAGGCATTTGGGGGGGGGGGGGTTAAAGAGCAAACCTCAGGTGGGATATTTGCCATACAGATGAAAGCTTTAGAGATGAATATTTTTTAATATTAGTTGATATTTTATTCTATTAACCTTCATTGTATAATGTCATTTTTAGAATTCAGTTGTATGTATTTTGACCTTTAACTAGTAGGTCTCTCTCTTAACTCGTGTTAAATTCCTGCATCTTACTTGATCATCTTTCAATTTTTTGTAAATTCCTTCTTGGTCTTTTATATCTAATTTCCTATCCCATTTTTCCTTGTCTCATTTTAATTTCCTATCCCATTCTTCCTTGTCTGCTTTTAATTTCCTATCCCATTCTTCCTCGTCTGCTTTTAATTTCCTATCCCATTCTTCCTCGTCTGCTTTTAATTTCCTATCTCATTTTTCCTCGTCTGCTTTTAATTTCCTATCTCATTTTTCCTCGTCTGCTTTTAATTTCCTATCTCATTTTTCCTCGTCTCCTTTT
>NW_013670485.1:58128-66059 GCF_000517525.1 Limulus polyphemus | reverse complement strand
CCTATCTCATTTTCCTCGTCTCCTTTTAATTTCCTATCTCATTTTTCCTCGTCTCCTTTTAATTTCCTATCTCATTGTTCCTCGTCTCCTTTTAATTTCCTATCTCATTTTTCCTCGTCTCCTTTTAATTTCCTATCTCATTTTTCCTCGTCTCCTTTTAATTTCCTATCCCATTCTTCCTTGTCTCCTCTTAATTTCTTATCCCATTCTTCCTTGTATCCTTTACATGCTCTCTATCTTTCCATTGTTTTACCATACTTGGCAGATTTCATTATCTCAGTCTTCCTCCTTGTGGTCATCGTCTTCTTTAATGATAGTTGAAGTTTAGTCAAAGTTATATTTTGATTTTCACTAAAATATTCCTACTTCTGACAGTAATGTTGTCACATTTTTCTTTTGGTGGTAGGGTCTTTTATATTATCTGATGAAAATAAATCAAAGTCTAGTCCATGTAAATGATAAATGAGTTTCTTTCTTCCTTAATGTTTACAAACTGCCTTCACTGAACACAGTTATAGGCCATGTTTACTAATGATACTAGCTGCACCACAGTAATATAAAGAATAAATTTACTTGTACCACTTTACAGCCAAAACAAAAAACACTGATTAATTCACTGTGCTGGCTACAAATAACTTTATTATCTTGAAATATCCTTTTGATACTTCACTGACCCAGTGATTATAATCTACCTTTGAATGTACTAGGAAACCTAATGTCAAATCTTTAGAACTTTCTAGGCCTAACTTAACATCATTGTTACCTGCAGCTCCTTAACTAACAAACAAATTACAACATTGTCTTATAAGTATATATAATGTATGTAATAAATTAATGTTAAAATATGATAAAGATAAGCAAGTTTTTATTCTGTTATAATTCTTGCTAATACACCTTAATGATAGGGCTATAATGAAGAATAGATTTTGACATTTGAAGGTTCAGAACATAGTACTAATTTGCATAATGTGCTGATATTGTCACCATAACTAATAGTTTGTAATTGATGGAAAAAACCCTTTTATTTTACACTTAATTAAAATCATTCATTTGTAGTTTAAAAAGTTTCATTCAGAACAATAATCTTTTTTTATATTTTAAATATAAAATAAAGTGTTCATTGTTTATGTACACCTATTTAATACTACATGCAATACTTTTACAGCCACCTACAATAAACGTGTGTTGCAAGAGTACCGGTACATCAGATTTAAAGTAGCACTGACCATGAAAAATCTGCAAATTTACATTTTGAGGAAACACTGTTAAACACTTCTTATCACCTTCAAGTTGAACACTAAACTAAAGTGTGATGTAACAATCTCTGAAAGTACACTTCCAGTCATATATGTCATAGGTATAATTAATGTGGCAGGAATAAAGAAATACGTACTGTTTTAACACCATAACTTTACATAGGAATGATAAAAACATGTGAAAATTGATACACATGCTCTTGGTGGTATTGGCTTTAATTGGGAAGTTATCATGCTAATAAATTGGCCCAGTGATAGGTTAGCATGATAACTTCACCCTTAAAGTCAACATCGGAATGAAATTTAGCATACTTGTTGATATTAGACTCTTACATAGCTTGAATTTTTTTTAATTAAAAAATCTTTACCAATTGTCTTGTTATAAGTGTAATTACCACTAACTAAAGCATCAATTAAAATTAATTGCCCATAGTTCGTTAACATTGCAGAAAATTTGCAAAGTTTTTAATTGAAGTTTTAAGGATGTTCACAAAGAGCACGTGTATCAATTTTCACATTTTTATCATTCCTAATAAAGTTATGGTATTAAAACAGTTTGTTATATATTTCTTTATCCCTGCAGCATTAATTACAGCTATGATGTACATGACTGAAAATGTACTTTCAGAGATTGTTACATCACACTTCAATTTTGTGTGCAACTTGTAGGTTATAAGAAGTTTTTCCTCACCATGTAAATTTGCCGAGTTTTACGGGTCAGTAAAACAAATCTTTACTTAACAGTTTCCATTTTAAACATGTTAACAATCAATTTTTATACCTTAAGATCGTTAATCAATTAAACATAAATTCTTGCTGTTAGTGTGTATTTCATATTTGTTCTATGACATCACTTGTCTTATGTCTTGAACATAGGATAGTTGCTACAGTTACTCTCACTGTGCTTCATCATAATGGTTTGCTTTAATGCACAGAAAGAACTGCTAGGTTTTGGTGGTGGTGTTTTATCTTAATACAACAACTTTTGTTTAAGTAGTGGATTTTATACAAACCAAAAGATTGAATTTTTCATGTAGGTGGAATTTAATATGTAATAACTATTCAAACATTGTCAAATGATCTCTTTAAACAAGAGAAAAAAAAACTTTGTATGTTTTGAATACTGCCTGACTAACTTTTAAAT
Source organism: Limulus polyphemus (assembly GCF_000517525.1). Classification (NCBI taxonomy): domain Eukaryota; kingdom Metazoa; phylum Arthropoda; class Merostomata; order Xiphosura; family Limulidae; genus Limulus; species Limulus polyphemus. The sequence goes on along the minus strand of NW_013670485.1, from coordinate 63,659 downwards.
GTTTAAAACTATAATCAAATTCCTAGCTAGTGAACAAACAATTGAACCTTAGACATGACTACTTAATGGATAATTTATTGTATGCTGCTTGACAGAAGTTGTAACTTAATTTTTTTATTTTTACAGCCTACTTGTTTCAGTTTGTTTCAGGTTGGGTAACAATTTCTCAAAGTATCAACCTTTTTCTAGCTCTATTCAATTGTTTACTTACTTCGCTCATTATGTCTACCAACTTGTCTTCAGCTCGATGCCTCCCATCATTGAACATGCTTACACTTTTAGTCATCGGGAGGTTATACTTGGATGGTGAATCCCACTTTTTGTTAATAAAAGAGTAGCTCACGTGTTGGCAGTGAGTAGTGCTGCCTTTTCTATAATGTATTGCTTCTAAATTAGGAATGGTTAGCACTGATAGCTCTGAAGTAACTTTGCACAAAATTCAAAACAAAAAAAATTCAATTTCTCAGTAATGCTTCAGAGAAATAGCTGAACATACAGGGGTTAATAGGCTTTTTATTGTATTCTTGTTGTTCATTTCAAAATTTGTGCAAATAGCTATATTGTTTTTTTTTTTCAAATGAGCTTAATTATTGATTTACTCTGTAGAACTGTTACATTTTTAAAACACACACCTCGTGTTGTGCAGATACCTAAAAATAACATATTTATAGAAAATTGTGGTTTGTTTTATTTTGTGGAAAGTATTATTAAAATTTTTTGCCTATGGAAAATTGAGAATTATTTTGCAGATAATATTAACATACTTAAAGTTAGAGCTGAGCAGTTATTGATATTTTCTAATTAATTAATTGATAAGTACAGAGTTCTTCAAACCATGGTTTGTACAAGTGGAAAAAAGGTTTGCAGTGAATACTTCCAGCCAGTTGCCTTCCCTTTAGTCAACAGTTCAAAAAGAAAACACAAACAATAAAAGGTTGGCAGTGGGTGCAGCCAGCCAGTTGTCTTCCCTCTAGTTAACAGTTCAAGAAGAAAACACAAACAACATAAGATTAGTGGTGGGTGCAGCCAGCCAGTTGCCTTCCATCTAGTCAGCATTTCCAAATTAATGAAGTGGAAGATAATATTAGTGGCTTTACTATGACAAAGACAGGATAAGCAAATTTGGTGGAAACGGGAATCAAAACTGAGACCTCCAAATTACACCCCCACCCCAAATCACCAAAACTGAAAAACTTGAAGTAAAAAAAAACAAAAAAACTTAAGGCTGAAATTGAGCAGAGCACAGATAGCCCATTATAGCTAACAAGGAACAAAATTAATAGTGCTATTTCAATTAATTGGAATAATGAAAAATATTAATATTCAGAAATGCTTATTTTACTTATTTTCTTGACAGTTGCTGTAATTTGAATTTTGATTAATTGGTTAGTTTACATAATGCTAATTTATGTAACTACTGCTCATAAGTAACTGATTAAATCACCCAGCTTTACTAAAAGTATACAATTATCAAGTTCATTGATTGATTGCATTCAGTTAATCAGTTATTCTCGTATGAGACTTGGGCAGTTGGAATAATCTAAAATGGTTATAACTAGAAACACTAATTTTAATTAATCAGTTATTTTATGTGACACAAATAGATAATTGATTAGTGAAGTTAATCTCCAAGCTCTAACTTTGAGTACTGTTTGCCAAACAAAAAAATGTGTGCATGAAAGTTTTAGAAATGAAACTTGTATCTCTAAAGAAACAGACACTTAAAGAAATTGACTTTCTGTATCATTATTAGGATGGTAAAAAAATAAAGTTGTTTAGTATTAGTTATTGTAGATAGTAATATAATTCTACGAGATCAATGTGTTTAAGGTGGTTGTCACTCTCTCTAGCCATCAGTTAGAAAAACTCATTGCAATGGACGAAAACATAAAGAAAATGTGAAGTTTTATTATCAGAAATGGATGGAAGAACAAGCACAAAGTCTTATTGATGCAACAAGTAAGTAGAAAATTTGTTAGCTATATGAAATGTAGAGTTTTCCAAGCAGTCTAGTAACCCTCTATCCTGTTTTACAGAACAGTTGGCAATGGCCATTACAATCTCATCCTGCGAGTACTAAAATCATTTATGCAATGATCTAGATGTACAATGGATAAACAGTATCTCCTTCAGATGTATGTTTCCTGTGTTATACATAGATAAATAAATATCTTAAAGTACATTAGTTATTTACTTGATTTTCTCATTACTTTAACAGAAAGTAATTTATTCAAGCAATTTTAATTTTTGGATATTGTACTAAACTACATATTTTCAGAACATTAAGTCGTATGTTAGCTCAACTATGTTTGGAAAGTTTGAAGGACTATGAAGTTGAATGTATTTAAATCTACAGGCTTTGTACTAATATTTCCTTCAAAGAGCCAACTTTTTTTATAACTTGTGATACCTATATATATAGTTTTGATGTAAAAAATATAAATTTATAGTATTGAAACTTTCTTGACTGTAACACATACAAGTCATATTTATTGCTTATGCTTTGTGGACAACTATTCAATATTTGAAAATATTTAAACCACCAGAAAAAAAAATTCTTCATAAATTTTAGTTGCAATATATATCTTGGATTTAAGACTTGTCTTACTGGACAAAAAAATTATACCTAACTGATGTTGTGTCTTTCAGGCAATAACCTTGTTTAAGTGAAATTGGTTTTTATAAGAAGACTGTTCTCATTGCTCAAACAATTTGAAAACTTTTTCAAAAAATTGAAAGTTGTTTACGAGAAACTTAGTTTGGTTGTTTTTAGGAAAAGTTATATAGTGCTGTACATTTTCAGTAAAAGATATCAGTTTGAATATGTAACCCATGTATATATTTAAAATTTTATTATTAAACCACAGATACTGTTTTGTAAATGGTGTAGATATAAGTGAAATTACAACAGCTTGGTATACAGGTTACTTTAACAACACTAATAAAATTAGTTTTGGAGGTTTATTAAAGATAGCAATTAAGAAATTTTAACTAGAAATTTATATGCACTTGCTCAAAATTATATGGATAATTTATTGATAGTTAAGTAAAGAATCCAATAGATATAGCTTTTTTGCAAACTTGTAAGAAATTTGAAGCTACCACAAAAAGTACAAATTTGATAATCTGTATGTGGGTGATGATGGTTTGCTGAGTGAAAGAAACTTGTATTGGGTAAGGCCTTACTTTATTTGATGTTAACTTTTAATTGTGTGTGAATTTCTCAAGCTTACTTGGAATGTTCTACAGATATATATAATGTTGGAAGAAAAGTCAGTACTTGTCTACAGATCTAAATCTTCTCTTTACAGCTACGTAACTGTATTGTATGAATCACTATAGATTTCATTTTGAGAGATTGTGCCCTTTTCTTTTTGTTTGTCTTGTTGAATGTAAAATGTTAATTGCATTATGTAAATGAATATGAACTACTATAACAATGAGATTATTATTTCAATCTTAAACATTACTTTTCACAACTAACCTAAAAGGTTATCTTTTTAAATCTTGAATTAAAAACTTTCAATTTTATGAATCACTTTTTGCAGTGTCTCATATGAACGCATAATCATAACATTATCAAATAATGCTTATTTATTATACAAAAGAAAATTCTTTCACAACGTATTTATACTTCAATTTCGTTTTTGTTTTTATTTTAGCTGCAGCATTTAAAGCTGGAAAGATTCAGTCTGGACAGTTCCCACAAGGTCCTAACAAGCCTCCAGCTGTTACTAGTGGAGGAGCTATGATACCCCCTCCTGTAGGTCTTCAAGGTAAGCATTAAGTAACGAACTGTGGTCACTGGTAAAAAATATCTTTTTCAAGAACTTGCGGTAGATGTACCCAGTGGACTCATAACTTGTGGTGCTTATTGTAGGCAGTCTTCAAGATAAGTGTTAAGAAGTTAGGTACAGCTACTTTTTCAGAAGCATTCATGCTTCATTCAGCTTGTTTCTTAGGTATTCTGTAAGCATTAAGTAAGATGAAGCTGCTGGTGGAGAACACATACATAATTCTTGTATCACTAAATGTAGACTATGCATGACTTAACAAAAATTTACCCAAATATTGTTTAGTGGATTTGTATCACAGTGCTACATTATAATCTTGGATTGTGATTTGTAACAAAAAAAAGTTAAATTAAGCTTTAATTGTTTGCTAGTATACCTACGTAAAACTAATTTTGTTTGGTTTTAAAATATTAAAACAACAAAGGCTACTTTATGGAGCTAAAGGTATAAATTAGTTAAAGTTGTTAGTTAAAGGTATAAGTTATGGGAACTAAACGTGGTTGTTAGTTAAAGGTATAAGTTATGGGAACTAAACGTGGTTGTTAGTTAAAGGTATAAGTTATGGGAACTAAACGTGGTTGTTAGTTAAAGGTATACATTATGGGAACTAAACGTGGTTGTCAGTTAGTTATAAATTATGGGAATTAAACGTGGTTGTTAGTTAAAGTTATAAATTATGGGAATTAAACGTGGTTGTTAGTGTTTTATACAAATTAACTGCAGCAATTAACAAAAGAGAAAAGACAATAATAAAAGATATTCATCAACATTTATTTTTGTTATTAAAAACTTTTTTGTACTTTGTAATTAGTTGATTCTTAACTAATATGATTAATTGTGGTCTTTTTATTAACTATTTTTAATTTAAAAAAAAAAAGTAATTTTAATCTTTCATGGCAAGGTAGGAATCAGTTGGATTGAAGTGCATCAAATTTATTTACACTAGACTTTGTAGTCTTCAAGTGATTGATATTATCTCATTCCAGTGCTTAAGTGAAGTTTCAAACATGCTAGCCAGTTTATTATGATTACGTTTTCAAAAGGCCTCCAAATAAAAAAATTATCTTAATTTGCATCAGAAATAGGAACTAAAGCACTGTCTTAGAAATTATTCTGTTTCCTGTTCAGTCTGTGTGAAATTACACTTACTAGTTACTGGAATTTCAGATGAAGTATCTAGATATGGTAAGTTTATGGTGTAAAGTGAAACCATTACAATGCCTGTCTTGTTCAAGTAGTGTCACCAAAAGAAAAAGTTTCAAACTATTTTTCCTTAAAACTTTCACCTACGTGTGATATTACTTAATACATTAAAAAACCAGATAAACTCCACTAATTGTATTTGAGATTGGAACACATATTTTGACAATATTACAATTGATCTGAGATTAGTTCATCACTAATTGTATTTGAACACACATTTTGACAATAATACCATTGATTTGAGATTATTTCATCACTAATTGTATTTGAACACACATTTTGACAATAATACCATTGATCTGAGATTAGTTCATCACTAATTGTATTTGAACACACATTTTGACAATAATACCATTGTTCTGAGATTAGTTCATCACTAATTGTATTTGAACACACATTTTGACAATATTACCATTGTTCTGTGATTACTTCATCACTAATTGTATTTGAACACACATTTTGACAATATTACCATTATTCTGAGATTACTTCATCACTAATTGTATTTGAACACACATTTTGACAATATTACCA
>NW_013670485.1:50275-58107 GCF_000517525.1 Limulus polyphemus | reverse complement strand
TTGTTCTGAGATTAGTTCATCACTAATTGTATTTGAACACACATTTTGACAATATTACCATTATTCTGAAAAGAAACAATGATATTTTTTCAGTCCACAATTCTTTGCTATGTTATAATCCTTAAATGTTAAAACCATTAGTGGATAAACAGTAATGTTTTAAAGTCAAGTATTGTCTTCATAATGCTACTAGTTTATTTATAATTTACCACATTATATTTCAAGTTCAAGTTTTTGTTAGATCTTTTGATAAAGAAGCCTATTGCTTTTCAAAGCATTACACTTTTTTGTTTTCAAAATAAAAGTTAATGTGTGCCTGTTTTTACAAACTGCAGTTGTTATTTTATGATTGCTTGTTGTCATGACTTATTTATTCATGTTTATTTGAAATTCCAAGTGATTGTTATATGTAATAGGATTGGTCTGCAGTTTCTTTAAGTTATAATGTGACATCTGATACCGTTTAGTTTCAGAAATGGAAAGCCTTACTCAGTTTTTTACTTAATAATTTTTATATGGCTAATTGGGATAAGGTTTCTATTGTGCTCTGTTTCTTATCTAAATTTTTGATTTAGGCTAAGCAAGTAATCAAATTCACTAGAATGCAGTTAAATTTATAACTGGGTTTGGAAACTTAAAAAAAAATCACTGAAAAATCACTTATGAATAACATAAATTTGAAATTGAATGAATGGCAAGATTAAATTATCGTGTCACAACTGCAGCATTAGAAGTAACAAATACATCATTCGTTGTTACATTAAAGATGTGATGTGAGAAGTTGTGCAGTATTAAAGTTTTCATCAGATCATCACACAAACGGCTTATAGCCTATCTACTAATTTTTGATAATGGTATGTAACAGTTTTTAAAGCAGTTTTTAAGTGTGTTAACAAATAGTGATAAAATGAAAATGAGAGATTCTTACTGTTATCAACTTGTATGTTTTTAACGAAGTATTTGTTTATGTACATTACTGTACGTTATAAATTATTTTTAGGAAACAATGCTCGAACTCCTGGACCAAATCAAAGAATGTCTCTAGTGGGTCCACCGCCAGTTGGTCCCATGATGGGACCAATGGGAGGTCCTATGCCAGTTATGGGGCCACACGGGCCAGTTCATCCAAACATGATGATGCCAGGTAAGCTAGTTCTATTTCTAACATTTGCATATTAACCAATTTCAGACTTTGTGTTTTGTGGTGAGTTAGACTTCCCATGATTTTTTTTTTTTCTTCACAATTGAAATACTTAATAAAACTTAGTTTCAGCTTTCAAAAAACCATGTAATATGATTTAGTTTTTCAATTAATTTCCAATGTTATGAAATTGCCAAAATTTTATTGAGAGACTGTTTTGAGGAAAAAAATTAAAATACTTCCTTTGACTTCGAAATTTCCCTCATATTTATTTTGCAGTGACCCCCACTTCTGGCTATATATTATAAAAACTCCAAAAAGTGGCAAAATTGTGACCTACGACCCAACCTGTCACAGTAGTAGCAGATTGGACTGCATGATAGTATATTTGCTTGAAATATTCTTGGTTCAGATAAACTTGTATCTAAAAAAAAATATATACATTATTTTCAATAAGTAAGGATTTGATCATTGCAGTATTTTACTGTTGCATACTGTACTCTAAACCTAACTATGCTTATTTGTCATAGAATATAATTTAATACAAACATATTTTTAGTAATGAAAACAATGTTAGCAGTGAAACAACAACAAGATTTTCCAAATCTGTGGTTTGCTTCTAAGTCTTGTAAACTTCCCACTAAATTCCATTGTTCTTCTCTGTGAGAATACATCTAATCACTTTTTCACAAAACCAGAGATTACTTCTCAGACCACTTTATTCAGCTTACATTGAAGTAAATAGTTTATAATTTGCTTTATTGAACGGTATTTAAACTTTTCATAGTGCTATTTCTAAAGCAGAGTTTAATTAGTGGTTTTTTTTTTATATCACATGCTGTTAGGTCATAAAGTGGTGTGAATTCAGATACTGTAATAACACTGATGAAAGAGAAGTAAAAATTCATGTGGCTAAGGGATGATAGTTTCTTAGCAAATATAAACTTAAGCTTTGGATTTGGCAAAAAAAATGTTAACTAAAAAAAATCAATGTTGAAACAAATAGAAGTATTATTTTTAGTTACGTTTTGATGTTTAGGTGGGCATTTGACACCTGAAACGTGCTCATCAGTCTGGATATGGTTAAGAACAGTGTATTTTAGATTATCTAAACTTTTTCATTGTGTATTCAAAGTAAACAACATTAGATATCCAGTTTAACTTGTAAGGTCCTCTTTCGTACTGAAATGGGTATTGACAAGATTCTTTTATTTGTTATTAATGTAGTTCAAACAAATACATGTAATGAAGACTTTATACTGGCTGTATTCTGAAAAGACCAAAAAGTGACATTATCTGCACAATAACTGTAGATTGAAAGGGCTCTTGAGTTGTTATTTTTTGTATCTTTTTGTTGTAAAATAATTGCCTAAACATGGTGCAAGATGTTCTAAGTCTGTTATCAACATATGAGTCATAATTGATTTTAAATATTCATGTTAGCTGTATAGGCAAAATTGATAACTTGTACATTACTTCTGTTACTGATGAAGGTAAATTACTTATAATGTTGTCATTGCTCAGGCAAAGCACAATTTTCATAGCCTTCAATCTTATTTAGTTACACAACAATAAAATAGAAACTTAGACCCCTCTTCCCATGCCTACCTGTCACGTCCTCTTTTTCAGAAATTGCCAGTAATTTTCTCTCACTTTTAATACTTTATTACTTATAAAAAATAGAAACTCAAGGTTTTAATCTTTCAAATGACATATTATATCATGTGGTTTTCTGTTCAGAATATTCACAATTTTGCTTTCAGTTCAAACTTTATTCCAATGGGAAACACATCGACGAGTTTGTTGCATAGATAGAAAGCCGAAAAAATTGATAGTTATAGGACATTGTCTGTTTATTGCATGTGTTTATTGTGTTTTTTGTTGCATTATTTTATTTTCCAAAAAAATTTATTTAGTGCAGTAGTACCATTAGTGTAAAAAAGTATGGTTAAGTGTTATCGACAGTTGAAGGCATAAAAAAATATAAATAATGAATCAGGTATTTTATTTCTTGTTTTTCATGTGTATTCGTTATTTATTTTTATAGAAGTAGCTAAAATGTAAAGATTGGAAACTTTTTAGGTAAGATAAAATAAATAATCTTTCACAAGGTATGCTCACAAGCAGCTCATGAGAAGTCCATGCGTAGCATAATTCAATACCGTGCATATGATTTACAACTTACATGGTGCAAATATTATTTGGACATGGTTCAAAGGGCAATAAAACAAATTTAAGTTTAAACAGATGTATACTATTACAATTTGAAGTCATTCTAGAGAGAAAAAAAGGTAATTTAGATTTATTTATTTGTGTGTGTGTATGGTGGTTGTGGTAAGGAGGTTGGTCAAATTGACCAAACATGTATAGCGTTAGAGTAGAGAAAATAACAGAAAATATAGTTTTACTGAAAAAAAATTGTTTGAAATTTTTTGAGATGAAGAAACGTATTTTTAATTTTAATATGAAAATCACTTTGCACTCGGACTAGTAATAAAAAGACTATATATTCACGGACAAATCTTTATTAAAAATACTTCATTAAAAATTCTGACTTTTTGTGTACAAAAGACCTGTAAGATTTACTGAAAGTTTGCCAAATTTTGTGAAGATACACATACTGTATTAAGAGTTATAATATGGAAACTATAACGAGTACAACATGATTGCAAGCTCGTTCAATTTGATCATAAAGAGAGTGATAAGGTGCCCTGGCGTTAGTGTGTTTCTGATTGTAATGGATTTAAAATTCAATAGTTTAGGCATGAAAAAGCAACACTAATATGCAGAACGAAACCTTAGCTTATGATTGCATTTTCTGGGTTCTTTTTGTCACTAGTGAAAACATTTTACCACACAATTTTATAAACTAGGTCTAACATTAATATTCTAGAACAATACCTGAGATTTACGTTATTGAATGAAAAAATATCTGTCATGACTTGTCATTGATTAGCAATAACATTGTAAATTTATTACAGTTTTGGAAATAATAAACATATAAACAGAACTCTGTAAATCTATCTATATTGTACTACTTATAATTAAATGACAGCAGTAAGTGGGCTCTCATTGTTATACCTTATTAAAGTTTCTTCTTTTTTCTTATATCAACAGAAAATTTACCTAGGCAGTGTTGGACAGTAGTTTTCTGTAAAGGAAACTCGTAGCATTCAAGGGTTAAAGGTGCCTAAATAAGTATTTGTCATTCAAGTTTATGAAAAATATGGACTTTAACCCTGTTACTTTACCTTGTCATCATAACTATTTAAAAAGTTATTCTTAATCAGTTTGTGTATATAAATATCATTATTTAAGTTTACTGTTTTATCATCATACATAAGATATTTTACATTATATATTATGAGTTGTTCATTATTTAGAAAGAATAGTATAACTGGGTCAAAGTTTTAAGATTAAAAAAAAAAGAAATAGTAAGGCAATGGGTTAAGTAATCTTCTATATTATATATCTTTATAGTAAGGCAACGGGTTAAGTAATCTTCTATACTACATATCTTTACACTTGTGTCATTTTAAGAAAGTTATTTTCAGCAAACTGTCTGTACTTTCTTCTTGGCTATTATTTACTTGATGAATCAACAGCAATGCTAAACCAAAATATCTGTTTATGAGAAGCACTTCGAAAGAAGAAAAATATATTTTGAATTAAGAGAGACACAAAGTGATAATGTTGATGTAACCAAGTTCTTCTAAAGTTCTTACTCCTAACCTCCTCTCTTTTTCTTGAAGTTTTATTCATGTATAACATGGGAACAAGACAAGCCCAGCTACTTGAAGTTAGCCTTTCCATCCCGGTATACTGAATATAGATTAACTTCATGTATACGGGCTTGTCTCATTCCAGTGTTATACTACTAAATATAGACTAACTTCAAGTAGATGGGCTTGTCTTGTTCCTGTGTTATACTGCTGAATATAGACTAACTTCAGGAAGATGGGATTGTCTTGTTCCCGTGTTATACTACTGAATATAGACTAACTTCAAGTAGATGGGCTTGTCTTGTCCCCGTGTTATACCACTGAATATAGACTAACTTCAAGTAGATGGGCTTGTCTCGTTCCTGTGTTACACTACTGAATATAGACTATCTTCAACAGAAAGGGAGGAGGTTGGGAGTAAGAACTTTTAAGGTAGAATTTGTAGTTCCATTTAATATCCTTTTGTGAAGGTGGAGGTTGGGAGTTTAATGAGTGGAAACATTAGGGTAGTTCCATTTCTACTTCAAGAAATTTAAGGGTAACTGCTTTCCCACAACTAGCTATAGACAGTGAAAGGCAGTGGAAGCTGAGACATTGTGGATGTAAGCACTGAGCTTCATACCCTTATTTGATTTTCCACAGCAGCTGACTAGATTTACATCAGCATTTGGATTTTATCTGATAGATGGTATATCCTCAACAGCAGACTGCCTTTTCTTTTGTGTTAATCTAAAGTAAAACTATATTTATGCTTTATAATTATTTCATTTATGAATATAAAAACTAAATTTGCTTTAAAGAATAAATGAGGAAAAGGATTAACAAAAGTTAATACTACTCATGTGGACAAAACTAAACCACCACTAACATGTTTAGGTATGTTTTTTATTCATTTTCTTCCACAGTGTGAATACACATTTAAACCCTATATTGAATATGCCTGGCTTGGCCTGGTGGTTAGGGTGCTTGACTTGCAATCTGCAGTTCACAGGATTGAATCCTTGTCATGCCAAACATGCTTACCCTTTCAACTGTGAGTGTTATAATGTGACAGTCAATCCCACTATTTATTGGTAAAAGAGTAGCCCAAGAGTTGGAAGTGGGTGATGCTGACTAGCTGCCTTCCCTCTAGTCTTTCACTGCTAAATTAGGGATGGCTGGTGCAGATAGCCCTCATGTAGCTTTGCGTGTATTCCCAGACCAAACCTATACTAAATAATTGTTTTTCTGAACTCCATAAAACTTTCAAGAAAGTAACAAAGCATGAAACAGTATTAAGTTATAGTAGAATAAAAAAGATGCTCAATAAATCACTTCATCATGTTAATTAATTTTCTTCATTCTGTAAATAATGATTTTTATTCATTTATTTTTCTGTTTTCAGTACTTACATTTTAGTCATTTAGAAGTGTAATAAAAAAAGAATATTTTAATTGTAAGTCATAACTACTTGCACTAGTTAACTTCAAGAAAACTTGTCATACTTATGATAGTCTACATACAGTGGTGAATCATTATAATATGGTGTATTTAAGTTACTACTTTTATAGGCTGAAAACAAGTTTAATTTAGTTTTAAGGAAATGTCTGGGTGGAATTAATGAATTTCATATATAATGCTTTCTGATCTGAAAGTATTTGTGCTTTTTCTTGTTCCAAATTTTCTATTTTAGAGCGGTGTCATGAGTATATAACAACCAGTTCCTAGATGCAACAAAGTGAATTATGAAGTAACACTTAAAATGGGACACTTGTCATAGTCAAGAGTAATGGTATTGAAAAATCCAATAATTGTAGCTAATCATTATAAAATGTTAAAACTTATGGGGTTGGTCTTGTTCACTTAGAACATTTTACTTTCTTTTCTTCCATTTAAACAGTCTAAACTTGTTGAATATTTTGGAATAGTATTGTTAATTAATCAAATATTAACTTCTTTTCTTAGGTATGCGTCCACCAATGATGCCAATGGGTCCAATGCGACCACCAATGACCTCTGCAGTGCAACAGCCACCTATATCTAAAAAATAGGATGTATTGTACATTATTTTTTTCATATGTTTAATCATCTCTGTTTTAATATGACACTTTGTGTACCTGCCTTTCAACAATAATTGTAAATGTTTTTGATCATTGTACGATTAAAAGTTTTATATTCCAATTTGTGAATTTCAACATTATTAATTTAAATTATGCAATCAGAATCATTTTCTATCTGATAAAGTACCTCTATGTATATATTTTTTTTTGTAACACCAATACTAAATATTTTTTTTATGTTGAGATTTTTAGGCCCGGCATGGCCAAGTTGTTAGGGCGCTCGACTCACAATCTGTGGGTTTGAATCCCTATCACACCAGATATGCTCGCCCTTTCAGCCATGAGGGTATTATAATGTGAGGGTCAATTCCACTATTTATTGGTAAAAGAGTAGTCCAAAAGTTGGTGTTGGGTGGTGATGACTAGCTGCCTTCCCTCTAGTCTTACACTGCTAAATTAGGGATGGTTAGTGCAGATAAGCCCTCATGAAGCTTTGCGCGAAATTCAAAACAAACAGGATTTTTTATACCTATATATTTTGTTATACTTTCTACTACTCAAATGTGAAGATTCAAAATAAGAATATTATGATATTACGTCTTTCATATTCCAACTGACCTTTTGAGCCCTGACATTGTGCTAAAGGTTTTATCTGGAATGGATATTGGAAATGAGTGTGGTTGACATACTATATTTTTCATTGCTTTTGCTTATAAGTTCTTGAATTTACCTGCATTATAGGAAACGTTGAGTTCAGATAATCTGGTAAATAATTTCAGCTGATCAGTTGAAGATCTCCAGTAGAAGCAACTGCCCATATCAATCAAGCAAATACACATACCACATTTGTGAATAAAGATTGTGTACTTGTATGTTGCATTGTGTCTAGTCTTTATTTTATTCTCACCAGTTCAGTTAGAAGTATTTCAT
>NW_013670485.1:48896-50254 GCF_000517525.1 Limulus polyphemus | reverse complement strand
CTTTTACTCACCAGTTCAGTTAGAAGTATTTCATAAATATCTCGTTGAACCTACAGTTATTAAGTGAGCCTATCCCTTTTTTCTAAAGTTAACTCAGGTTTACCTGAATATACTAGAATATCATTACCACAAAGGCCATTCTATTGTTGTATCTTAATGGTGACAGAATGAATCGCTACATAAACAATCAAATGCAAATGTTTTAAAATTGAGTTTCTACCTTTTGTGAACTTACTTTACTGGGGATTTTTTGTTTATTCCATACAAAAATAATGTAAATCATATTAACTGATGTTCAATCTTGCTGGAAATGTACCTTTAAACCTCTGGGTTAAACGAGGAAATGATGAAGATAAGGAAATTTAGCTTATATTTACTTAATTTTATAATTTAACATAATGTTTCAAAAATATACGCAATATGACAAGAAAAACTTTTTGACAGTATTGTGAAGAGTAACATTCATGTCAAAATCTAAGTTTTCCTTAGTTTTTATTGTGACATAGTTGTGTGAAGAAAATGCTTTAACAGCAGAAAGCAGAAGTTCCAAGTTCTTTAGGACATAAGAAACCCAGTTTAAAGTTTCCCCAAGAGGGTTAGTTTGGCAATCAATAGACTAATGATATAAGTATTTTTTTAGTTCTTTACGAAGATTGTTTTAAAACATTGAAGTTATAATTGATATTTTAAACGTTTTGTAATGTCTAGAGAAAAAGTGAAAATAGCTTAGATATTTTTGGTTTTCTATATCTATGAGATATCCAAAGATGTGAACGAATTATTGGTTACTCATTCCGCTATAAACTGTGAAGCTTGTTAATCTTCTGGGCTTGAAAATAATTTCTATTCTTTGACCAAACAAAAAATATGACAGTTACATATCGGAATTAGGAATTTCCTTTGTATTCAGATCCACTGTAGGAGAAAATCCACTTTCAAAATACTTTACTAGATGTACTTCAGCAGGGTCCACGAAAGTGTCCTGTTTCAAGAGTAAACCAAAATTGAGAGTAATAAATATATTTATTTCTTGCTTTTGATGTTCATATGCCATGCTGTGTTGTTCCCTACAGAGTACATAATTAATAATGGCTGGAAACGGCTTGAATGGGTAATGAAGAAAACCTTTAATACAAGTTTAAAATAACGGCAAATGTACAACGTTTCGACAAGGTTTTGTCATCATCAGGTATATTAAAGTTTTTCTTCATTACCTGAAGATGACAAAACCTTGTCGAAACGTTGTACATTTGCTGTTATGTTAAATTTATATTAAGTTTTTCTTCATTACCCATTCAAGCCGTCTACAAAGTGGTTCCTCGTCACCGAAGAGTACATAACTTTTTACGTGGCACGTG
>NW_013670485.1:37546-48848 GCF_000517525.1 Limulus polyphemus | reverse complement strand
GCAAATGTACAACGTTTCGACAAGGTTTTGTCATCATCAGGTATATTAAAGTTTTCTTCATTACCCATTTAAGCCGTCTCCAGCCATTACTACTGTACAATGGTGCGAATTTTAGAACAGGTGATACCTCCAGGCGGTCTTCGGCCTCTTTCGGGGAAATAAAGATGTTACGTAGAATTGGGAATAAAGAGTATTCCATATTTTTGATTGTAGTATTCATTATCTTCAACACATACTTCCACTTGTAAGATAATTAAAGGTACAGGCAGGCAAAGGAAGTTGAGTTCAGGTAATTTTCCGTTTAGGAAGTCTATTGTTGTAAACATATTCTTTCGTTTGGTGGGATCTTTTAAATAAGGTTACGTCCAACCCACGTAACGATAACAAATTAGTTTATTTTTTCCTTACCACACAGTCTACTATCATTTGTACACAGTTGTACTTGTAGGCCTAAGTTCACAAATAACTATCCCTTACAACAGAGATTTACTCATTAACGGTACTACCTAACGTACAAATAAACTTACTTTTACAATTATATGGTTAATTGATCGAATAACTGATTATACTCTACAGTTAATACTGATTCAAATACTTTGCTGAAACTAAATATTTCAAGGAATGACTGGCACTCTACCGACAGAAAACTGATTCAATGCATCACCTATTCTCATACTTATAATGTAGCAATGTTTCTAGATGCTTCGCAAAATTTTTCGATCACTATTATTCTAGAACGTTCTAGGTATTATACAACTAGTTTTATAAACTAACTTGATGCTAATGTCATGCTTCCTATATGTAGCATCTAAATTAAAACATTGAAAATATAGCTTACAGCACTACTGTTTCGTTCTTTTCTGCATTTATGTTGGTTAATTTCACTATTGAAATTTATTATTCAAAATATGTGACAATATCCTTATTCTTAAGGTTTCTATGAAACAACGAGGAATTGCTTGGTCTTCATTTCCATTGTAAAAGAGTGAGTGGTTAAACATCCAGTTAAAAATTTGATATTATTATTCTATTTAGCCGATTTAACAACATCTGATATTAAGTCAAGGTCAAAGCCAGCATTTTTGAACGAAAATAAGATACTATAACTTTATTTTACTTCTATTTTTGTAAGACGTCAGACAGGTTTACGATATTTTTTTACACTCGAGGAGCGTTTATTAACAATCAATTGATATTCTCACAAAATAATGCATAAAACTAGAAATTATGTGGAAAGAACAAGTTTGCTAATCCAAATATTGCCAAACTTTAACCTTCTGAAGGTCACTCTAAGTTGAATCTTTTTCTGACGTGTTATGCACCGAAATAACTTGTAACTTACGCTATAAGATAAACTCTGTGTATTCATTTCTTAAACAAAAGTTAGATTGAATAGGACACGTGAAAGAGGCGAAACTTATTTCTGTATAAACTTTCTGTTCCGTAACAGTGGATCTTGATTTTATTTTATATAGTTAATTATTTCATTTTTACAGCTGTTATAATTACTGGCGCTACAATCGCTACTGGCACTGCAAAAAGGGTGGTGGACGTAACGAAGTTTAGTCTCGTATGTGTGTCAATCAGAAAGTTTTGTGAGTTTCATATTATAAGATTTGATATAATTAATGATTGTGAATAATACTGCATTCAAGTTAAACTTTAATACTAGTCTTAAATTTCTTTAGAGTGTTTATTAATTATCATAAATGTTCCGAGTCAAGTTGAAACAATGAAAGTGAAATGTCAATTGTTATTGTGTTAGTATACTACCACTACCATTACTAGTAGTTATATTTATTAAATGTTATAAAGGGTAGCCTGATTAACCTGCCTTAAGTAGTGCAAAACAGTATTTAATTTTTAACATACAACACATTAATAAAGTATTTTTTAAAACAACTTCATTCAGTTCTCAAACACAAAGCAAGTGAGTAAGATCGAAAATGATCACATTAACACTAACCAAAACTGGTTCTAAAAATAATTAATTTTTTTGCCATTAATTAAATTATTCATTAGCACATTATTTTACATCAGATCTTTTTCTATTGCATTATTGGTGATATAACCGTAAGTAAAGCTCGTAATGTTTTGAATAAAGTTCTTGGGAATTATCACAAAGTGATAAGTTTTTAAGTTAACATGTATTTAATAATATGAACTAAAAGTGTCCACCAGTGTTGGAATGTATGTTTTTAAGGTAATGCATATTACTCATATAAGAGTACTGAATAAAATATTTTAGCACCTACATACTTGTAATTTTTTTTTTTACTTTGGAAGAGTATGATGTTGAAAGATAGGAATACTAATTTAGTGATATAAACTTCACACTGGACAAATTAATATACTTTTACCAGTTTCATAATGATTATTTGTCAGTAGAGTTGGGCATTTATTGGAACTTACTAATTAATGAATCATTGGATTGATCAATTATTTTCATGAGATGGCTAAGAAAAACAAAAAAACATTATTTATTGTCAAATGATTTCACTAAAAAACTTAACACAACAAACAGGGTTTCATTACCCATGGTGGATTGTGTAGCTTTGTGCTTAACAACAAACAAACATGATGGTAGTATTTCAGTTACCTAGATGGTTGGAATAATTCAGAATAATAATAATTGTGGATAATAATTTTGATTTGTTGATTATTTTTGTGACATCAATTAATTTGATCATAATTTGAATTAATCAGTTATTTTATGAACACTAATCAGTGTAATTGATCAAACATATAGTTGGTGTGAATGTACTTTATGTCATTATGAGAAAAACCTATACACTGGATAGGTGAAGTGAAGAAAAAGTGTCATTGGCCACTGTTCAGTTCTCCACATTTATATAGCAGGTATAATAAATAAACTTAGTATTATGAAAATTGTTTAATTTCGAAACCTAAGTTCAAGAGAGGTCCAGTTTATAGGTTTTTCTCATTGTGACTACAAAGCACGTTCACACCAACAATATGTTTGATACTTTTCACTATGATATAGGTCCAGCTTATCTTTATGTGGTTAACTTGTGTTCAGGGTTATGTATGAGGAGTGGAATTCTCCGAAACTAGTATAGCTCACGTTGATCAAAGTGTAGATTGAGCTGGACCTCCTTTGAACTTGTACTTCAAGATGAAATAATTTTCGGAATACTAAATTTATTTATAATGAAATTGATGCTCATAGAGGATCGATTGAATCATCCCAGTTCAGTGTTTAATTGACTGAGAAATAATTTTTCCCAAAAATAAATGTACATCTGTCCTTCAGAAGTTATATCCTGTTACCCTACATATTAAATTTTTTATTTCCATCTTTTTCATTCTACTACTACAACATACAAATTATAAACAGATTGCCTGGTTCTTTTACAATTTTAAATGACTGAATCATTCTTAGTTTTTTATTCCTTAAAGCAAGTATAATTGTTTTATGTTATTTCAGTACTCTTTCTAACAGTGTTATCTTTTTTTGTGGTGATGGTTTTAAAATATACATATTATTCTAATAACCCTTAAACTTGAAATTGTAAATTCCATAATCCTATAACATCATAGCTATAAGGTTTATACTTTTATTTTAAACAATCCCATCCATATTTATCTTTTACACTTAAAAAAAAACCACACACATATACAGTAAATAAAAAGTTTGGTACTATCTTCACGTTCTGGTATAGTTATGACTAAACTCAGTTCTGTGCTAAGTTAAAAATTACATGACATGATTTTAAGTAGTTGAAATAGGTTATAAGTTAATGTTACTTGTGCATGTACATCTTAAACTTAGAGAGTATATTTCTTCATGTTTCAAGAGACTTGATTTGTATTATTAAAACTTTTTTATATGTATATTTCTAGGTAGACCAGTTCTTTCAAAACATTAACATTTGTGAAGAGATGCGCATGGTATCTTTTGTACATGAATATTGTATTTAAGATAACGTGCAGGTTTGTATTGTGTTTCTTTATTATATTGAATATCTGTGTTAGAACACTGAACAGTCCAGTTCCTTCAAAGGACTTGTATTTATTTACTTATTTGTTTTAAATTGAAATTATATCTAAAATAATGTGATTGTACTTGTATACTTTGTTTGTGAAGGTTTATTGTTAGCTTAATATGTTGTCAAGAAAAACAAGCCAAATAAAACATTTTTTGCAAATAAATTTTACCTCTATCAGTTGCTATATATTAAAATTGTATATAAAGAATTTAGTACAGTTTTATGTCTTTTATAATTTTAAAATAGTTATTTTTTGTATAACTGTTTTAAATTTCTATTGACAAGACATCATTGTATAATTATTCTATACCTTTGAATGCTACCAAATCTTAACATAAAAGTTGATTTTACTTTAAAAGTGCAGTTTAATTGGATAAATATTATATTTTATGGATACATCATAGAATTATTCTACTTGTAAAGTAAGAGAAAAGTCTCTCTTACAATAAAATAACTATCATAATTAAAACTTGCCATTGAGTTTTATTTGCATTTTTTGAAATATTTGTCAAAACTTAAAATAATTTTATGATTAATATTGACACAATGACTGGCATTTAATAATTTAAGTTCATTGTTATCTTACACATGCAACTGTGTCATGTTACTTAGCCCTTATTTTCCAGCCAAATTTATAAATCTCAACAAGAAATAAAACAATCATACTAGTAGAGTTGGACAAATACAGCTAATCAGTTAATACATGTCTCTGTTTATCTATTAGTACAGTGTTCCTCAAACCATGTTACATACAAACAAAAATAGAAGTTTGCAGTGAGTGCTACTAACCATCTAATCAGAAGTTTAAGAATAAAAATGAAAGTTGGTGTAATGTACTGCCAGACAGTTGCCTTCCTTCTAGTTAACAGTTCAAAATTAGTGACAGTGGCAGTTAATTTTAGCAGCTTTGCCATAAAAAAAGGCAGGGTAAGCAAGTTTGGTGGCAATGGGAATCAAGTCTGAGACCCTTGAATCATGAGCCCACCCTCCCAAATCACCAATACTGAACAAACTTGACGGAAAAATAAAAAAAAACAACTTTTAAAGCTAAAATTAGGCAGAGCACAGCCCATTTAGCTTTGGCATAAAAACAAACAAACATAATAGCAATATTTTGATTGTTGGAATAATGAGAGAGCCTAATTTTGATTAGTTGATTATTTTTGTGACAGGCAATTTAACTGTAATTCGATTGATCAGTTTACATGACACTAATCAATGTAATTGCTAATCATAGGTAATCAATAACCAGCTATAATACCAATATTTGATTGTTTATAATGTGAATTACTGTGTTGCAAGAACAATGAAGGATCTAATACCAAGTTATTGTTTTGCACTGGGTTGTTGGCCTGGTTTTAATGGATGGGTCTACAGATGTCCTACTTCTTATAAACAAATATAAATTTGATGATTATTGGAGTAACATAAACTATTACAAGTTCCAAAACTGAATGGAAGAAATGCCTCAAGTTTCTTGTTTCACAATTAAAACACAGTTTATCTGAAAATAATTGTAACTCTAAGTAGAGACATACTGTTGTCATTTAGTGTGATTACTTAAGAAATTCCACATATTTGCATTTTTTGGAATTTGAAAAAATCAGTAAATACATGCAAATTACTTAAAGATTTAAATGAAGTAGCTTTGAGAGTTGTATAAGCTAGCAGTAATATTTTCCCCCAAAATTAAAATTTATAGCAATTTGCCGACTTTAATAGTATAACAAAAATGTGTATAAACGTTTAAGCTGAAGTGTGCAGATTTGCAGGATAACATTATGAAAAGTTTTTTAGAGAACTTATGTAAGTGCTCCTAAAGCTGTGTTGTCTTTTACATGAGGAAAAAAAGTATAAACCACAGCTTTCTAATTCTCTGATACTTTTCTAAATATTTGTGATAAAGTTTGTTCATTGGCCAAATCTAACAGTACCATATATTTCTTGTACCTGTACTAAACAGTCTGTTTTGTCATTTTAAACAACAGTTGAATGGCTTCAAATGGTCGCATGAGAAGGTGCAATGGTACTAGACCAGGCTATAGAGTGCATGGAGGAAGGTATCGTCCATCGGCAGAACGTGAAATAAGAGCTGCTAAGCATCATTTTCATTCTTGGGATTACATAAATTCCATCCTAACAAATCTTAACAAACTGCGAGAAAAAGAAAAGTTTTGTGATGTCACTATTTCTGTCGCCGATGAAGAATTTCATGCACATCGACTGGTTCTTGCTGCCAGTAGCCCCTACTTTGAAGCAATGTTTAGTGGTGGGTTGGCAGAAGAGCAAGATAAACGTGTTGAAATCCAAGGCATCTCATCCTTGGTATTTAATGAATTGTTGAAGTTCATCTATTCTGGTAAGTGAGTGATTTTTGTAGGCTTTGGACACAATTATATTTCTTTGTATTGTATATCTGTATAATACCTGTACCTGTATAGCTGAATTAAAATTTGTGAGTTTCAGTTCCTATCTAAAAATACTCCTAAGCAAAGTGTTTAAAAATTTGTATACTATTGTTGTTAAAATTAGTCAGAAAAGCACATAAACACTTAATATACCTATCAAAATATTTCTTAAAAGCCCCATTATCTGTATTGTGAGTGCTGACACATTTTGGCATGATCTTGTAATGGTTTATAAAAGGTAACCAAGGAAGTTGCAACAGTTAAGTGGGTGTAGGATGGAGGAAACTGTTACCTACTTCCACCTAATACTAAAGCTCTGTGAATCTTTTTTTTTTTTAAGTTTAAGTAAGGAAAAATAGTTAGTGAGTTTGGCAGCCTTGTTTATCTTCAAGTCTTTGATAATGTGATATTTTTCTGCTTTGAAAACCTGAAACTGTCCAAATGCTATGAAAAATTATTAATATTCATGTTTTAAAACTTGTGTCAGTTAAGCTCAATAACCAAAATAATCTATTGTTTTTTGGAGCTGCACTGTTTTAATTTTCTATATTTCTACTTTTTGATTATAT
Organism: Limulus polyphemus; assembly: GCF_000517525.1. Classification (NCBI taxonomy): domain Eukaryota; kingdom Metazoa; phylum Arthropoda; class Merostomata; order Xiphosura; family Limulidae; genus Limulus; species Limulus polyphemus. The sequence goes on along the minus strand of NW_013670485.1, from coordinate 41,861 downwards.
ATACCATACTTGTATCTTTTAGGGGAAATTAAGATTATTCAAGAAAATGTTCAGGATTTGCTTGCTGCTGCAAACATGTTGGAAATATCACAGGTGGTTTCTGCTTGTTGTTCTTTCCTGCAGAAGGAATTACACCCATCAAACTGTGTAGGTATGTATGTACACATACTGCTTGATCCTGTGAACTTCTAATTAATGAAAAATTATCATGGATGACTAGAGCAATGTTCCCGAAATGTTTTTCATCTCGTGGCACACTTTTGATGTCCTAAACTTTTTGTGGCACCTGTAAATAAGTCTTTATTAAGATGGGCAGAAATTATTGTTATAATGTGTATCAAGGAGAAAATAAATCAAACTAAAATATATATATATTATATTGATAATAGATTTACATTACTAAATAAAAATTACTTAATAATTGCAAAAATTCTGTGGCACACAGTTTGGGAAGCACTGGACTAGAGGCACATCATAGATCAAAATTGCAAATTCTTCAAACTTATAACATTGTTATGATTATTCTTGCAAAAAAAAAAGTGAAACAGTCAGTTTTGTTATGAATGAGTTATTTTTTGGATTAATTTTAAATGCTATAGAAAGTTTTGTTTTTTAATGGCATTAGCTGAGTCACCTTATTTATAAGTACTCTGTGAGGAATGTGATTTGAACACAATAACAATGATAGTTGTTTATCACCTTATTTATAAGTACTCTGTGAGGAATGTGATTTGAACACAATAACTTCCTCACAGAGTACTTATAAATAAGGTGATAAACAACTATCATCTGTGATTTGAACACAATAAAGATGATAGTTGTTTATCACCTTATTTATAAGTACTCTGTGAAGAATGTGATTTGAACACAATAAAGAAGATAGTTGTTTATCACCTTATTTATAAGTACTCTGTGAGGAATGTGATGATTTGAATAGAATAAAGATGATAGTTGTTTATCACCTTATTTATAAGTACTCTGTGAGGAATGTGATTTGAACACAATAAAGATGATAGTTGTTTATCACCTTATTTATAAGTACTCTGTGAGGAATGTGATGATTTGAATAGAATAAAGATGATAGTTGTTTAATAATAAGTTTCTAGTCTTTAGAGCTAAGATCATATATAAAAAAAACTGTCTTAATATTAAACAAAGTATCACAATCGGGTGCCTTTTTTCTTTTCTTGCTAGTCATGATATTCAGTATTTGGGAAAAAGACACTTATATTTACTTTCATATTTGTGTAAGGCAGAAAAAATACTAATGTTTTTCATTAATAACATTCTGTAATTTCAGTTGATGAAAATCACATAATTTTCTCTCTAAAACGTGATATACCATTATGTACAACCAAAAGTTTCTGTTTTTTAGGTATATGTCAGTTTGCTGAGCTCCATGCCTGCACAAACTTGAAACTTGAGGCCAAGAGGTACATTGAGAGAAATTTCATCGAGGTTATCCAGGAAGACGAGTTTTGTGAACTGCCAAAGGATTCCCTAAAAAGCTTTTTGAGGAGTGAAGGCTTAAACATTGACAGTGAGTTTCAGGTTTTCCAAGCTACCATGAAGTGGATACTTCATGACGTTACACATCGACAAAAGTATGTCACTGAGCTTTTGGAGGCTGTTCGTTTGCCTGTTATCTCCATAAAACAGCTAGATGCTTATGCTCAAGAGTGTCCAGATCTAAATCTGAAAGTTACCTTGTTAAAATCTCTTCAAAATCACAGAATGGAAATGAGATTAGTAGAAGCAAAACGGCGTTTAGGTCAAGTTTATGATGTTCGTCTCCAGCCTCGAATGTGTGCAAAGAAATGTGTGTATGTGTTAGGTGGTTATAATCGTGAATTAGGAAGAAGGTGGAATGAAAGTACCACACTAGTAACTGTTGAACGATTGGAAACATTTAAATGTCAATGGAAAACGTTATCACCAATGCTTCATTCTCGTAGTGGACATGGTGTTGCAGTACTTAATAACTTGATTTATGTCATAGGTGGTGAGAGTGATTGTTTAATATTTAGTAATGGAGAAGTTTATGATCCAGTGTCCAATCAGTGGTCCATGATTTGTAGTATGAACCAGCCTAGATGTGCTTTAGGTACCTGTGCTCTGAATGGCTACTTGTATGCCCTTGGAGGATGGGTGGGAGCTGAGATAGGAGATACAATGGAACAGTATGATCCTCTCCAAAATAAATGGACTATTGTTGGAAAAATGAGCATTCCCAGATATGCAATGGGTGTAGTTGCTTATCAAGGTAAGTTGGAACCTTAGTATTTCTTAACAGTGGAATGTTTTATCCAAATAGTATAAACAAACAATAGGGTATAAAGATGTGTAGTATCTTTGAGCATGAAGTTTGACATATTCTATGTGAGATAGATGTAGGGGAAAAAATGATATGTAATAAAATAAGTAAATTGGCAAGATGGTATCAGAGCTCGAAATTAGTGGTGGCATTCTTGCAAAATGGCAGTGTGTTCTGTCTGAAGAGTTTAACCAGTGACCAACAGGAGGTATTGACGTTTGTTTTGTCAGTTGATAATCCAAGTATGATTATAAATATTCAAACCATTTGTGATACAAGTAACAATTATTTTTAGAAAAATTGGCTGCAAGCATAACATTTATAAGAAATTTGATACTATACTAGTGAGTAAAGGAGACTAGGCCTGCAACATATGTCTGTACAAATGTTAGAAACCCATTTTTTTGAAACTTATTTATTGAATGTAAAGTTTTGTGTATTCAAATAACATAAATACAAGAGCCTGATGATGACAAAACCTAGTCGAAACATTGTACATTTGCTGTTTTGTTAAACTTATATTAAATTTTTTCTTCATTACCCATTCAAGCCATCTCCGAGCATTATTAGTCTCAAATTGGATTCCTCGTAATCGAATTTGAATAAATACAAGAGCTTCTTATGTATAGATAACAAACTAGCACTATTAGATATAATTTTATTCTGGCCAAAAATGTCTTCAAAATATCATGCCACAACACCAAATAACGGTAACAATGAAATTTTGAAAGAAAAGATCATTGTTTACTGCTAAGACTTTGTTGTTCTTGCCATGTTTGTATGATTTATTGAGGGAAGTTGGTCTCTTCAACCTGCAAAATAAATATTGTAATAAATATCAAACGATTTACAATTAATTAGATCGGTGGTTTCCAAACTGTGTGTTGCATCAAGTTGGTATGGGTGTCACGAGAGTTTCACCTCCAGACTGTGTGTTGCATCAAGTTGGTATGGGTGTCACGAGAGTTTCACCTCCAAACTGTGTGTTGCATCAAGTTGCTAGGGTGTCACGAGAGTTTCACCTCCAGACTGTGTGTTGCATCAAGTTGGTATGGGTGTCACGAGAGTTTCACCACTAAACTGTGTGTTGCATCAAGTTGTTAGGGTGTCACGAGAGTTTCACCACTAAACTGTGTGTTGCATCAAGTTGCTAGGGTATCACGAGAGTTTCACCAAATGAAGAATAATTAAGAACATAGAAAAAATATTGCATTTGGCAGCAAAGGTGTTGTGCAAATCAAGATAAGTGAAAAAAGTTAGGAAACCACTGCATTAGATATATTAAATGAAACTTAATGATGCTTAATAGAAAAAAAAAATGTTGAAGATGAAAGGAAGGATTTTATTTTTCAAAATAGTATATCACAAAAAAATTTCAAAACTTGTATTAACTATAAATGATGTACTAAATCAAATTTTATTAATTTTTTCTGTACAAAAACTAAATATTATTTGAAAAGTTTTTAACAAAAGTCATACATTTTGATTTAGGTGCTTTGGCCCAGAAAAAAGTTTTAAAATATGAAATTGAAAAGGTGACATTGTATAGAAATAATAATTCATGTCAGCTGACTACTTCTATCATTAAAGGCTTATTTACATGAGGTAACCATAGACAGTAATTCATATATGAATTTGGTGGGGGGCACTTTAATTACTATCTGAACTGTGACTATTAAATTGAGAATCGATACAGTTACTTCCCTAGTAATTGTATGCAAATCTCTACTCCCCATTCTAAGGAACGCTTTGCCACTGAGTCAAAACTGGGGAGCACATGCCCTTCCTCCTGTTTCTGCAGCCTATGAAGGCAACTTCTGTATGTCTTATAGGCCACCTCATGCAGCCTAAGGAGGCAACTTCTGTATGTCTTATGGGTCACCTCATGCAGCCTATGAAGACAAATTCTGTATGGCTTATGAGTCACCTCATGCAGCCTATGGAGGCAACTTCTGTATGGCTTATGGGTCACCTCATGCAGCCTATGGAGGCAACTTCTGT
>NW_013670485.1:0-36546 GCF_000517525.1 Limulus polyphemus | reverse complement strand
ATGTCTTATAGGTCACCTCATGCAGCCTATGGAGGCAACTTCTGTATGTCTTATAGGTCACCTCATGTAGCCTATGGAGGCAACTTCTGTATGTCTTATGGGTCACCTCATGCAGCCTATGGAGGCAACTTCTGTATGGCTTATGGGTTGCCTCATGGAAGCCAGCCTTCATAAAAGTAAGGAACTTGTGAATCTTTTGTTTTTGATGGGCTTGATCTCTTAGAAAAGAAAACAAGTTGGCTATGAAGTCTACACTAGAGGATTTTGTGTTTTCAGGTGCCAGAATGAAGTCAACCACAAATTGTGATTACATTGATCTATACATTGTCATTTCTCAATTGGAGACTTACTTCTAACAACCTAGCATAGTCAACCAAAGTAACTAAATAAATGAGCCAAGAGATATGGAAAAAAGACCACAAAAAATTGGCATTTCTATCAAAATAGAAAAGTTTTCAAGGCAGCCATCAATAAGAGGTAAATACTGACTTCGTACAACTACTAGAACTACAGAAAGACATCTCAATAGGCAGGACTCACTAGAATGATAAAGCCTGTACTCTGTACAATGAATAATGTCAACAACTACATGGTGCTGACCTAATTTTCTTGATGGTTGATTGTAGCAATAATGACACAGAAAATGTGTGTGTCTAAATAATAAAAATATTTTATCTCATGTTGCATACTTTAACTTGTAGATTTAAAAAAATGCCAAGTCTCAATGTATTCAGGAAATGTTGGAAGCAACCTTCCAAGATTTTAAGTTTTTTACCAAGTGAACTTAAACCTAGGATGGTAGCCATTGGAGCAGATGGTGCAAGTGTCAATTTCAGCATTAGACACACTGTTGGTAGTAGATGCACTTTGGCTTGTTCTAAAACCCTGTAAGAAATAGCAGTCTGCTTTGTGATTCAGTGAAATAACATCACTATGCCCAGTGCCTTGGCCAAAGTAGAAAGTGTACAGACAGACCGTGTTTCTTCTTATGCAAGATGAAGAAGGACTCATGGAAAGTGAGTTCTGGCATATACATTTCAGAAAGAACAATTGAAGGAGAACTCGCTAAACAATATGAAATCTAAAGATCTGACAGATTGTTGTTAGCTATGAACAGTTTCTTTGACTTGCACTTTAGAAGTGACCAAACTGAGATAAAATTTACAGCCACATACCTGTTTGACCAAATGTGTTGGCTTGACAAGAATCTTCATCTTTATGGTATGGATGAAATTCACCATCTTACAGAATTGTGACAACCAGGCTGTCCTAGATGAAGGCAGACTGGCCATCTGTTTGCTGCCACTTATCCACTGTCTGTGTGGCAGCCTATAAACCAGGATCATGCTGACAGAGGAGACTTTCAGAACATTCTGAATGTAATTCATTCCTTCAAAGTTATTCCCTATCTACTGCATGCTTTGAGAGTACCCTGAAGAGGATAACAAGGAACTGATGCTGCAGCCTGGACACAGACACTCATGAGGATTACCATCAACAGTTCTGAATAATGAGGAAAGTGTTTGGTTAGTGACCCAACAGACATTACTTTCACACACTGACATAAACATTATAAGAGATGGAAGTGGGGGACATGCATTATTTTTCAATGAATTTACAAGTTAGGTGGTCAGGACAGTGTGCATATTTTTTTCTAAATAAATGGTAGTATTGTTCTTAAAAAACAAGTCTTTCGTTTTGCTAGCATGGCTGACACCTTTACTAGTACCTTTTAAAGTAATTGGCAAATTTTTGCCAGTGGCCAAAATAAGTTAATTTTTGAGCCTTAATATACATTGAAAAGTAGAAAAGCAATTCATATATATATATAAGGAAATATGTTTCTATAATCTTTAAAGTCCATGTTGCAGAATTCTGTATATTGCCAAAAATAGAAAAACAGAAGTGAAGTTGGGTCTTGCACGTAAATCCCAATTTGTCTGGCAGGTTCTTTAGCCAAGATATGTAGTTATAATATTTTCCTTTTAGTCATAACAAAAATTGTGGTACAAACTGAAATGTCAACAAGCAGATGCTGTATTGACAGTAGAAGCTACCATACATTATAAGCCATGCCAGTTGTTAAAAATATATGAATTTATCAACTTGTAATATTTACATTTGATAGGTTTCTTGTTGTGTAGAGGATTGCCTGTTATCTCCAAATTTGATTAATTGTTTTTATATTTTTAGATAATGTTTTGTTTAGTTGTATGTGAAGTAAAAAGAAAGGTTTTTAGGTTTTACCTCTATTTTATAGCACTATCCTGGGTGGGAGGTTTTTATAGGTTAGTAAAACACAAGTAAATAAAAAAAAGTAATGAAGAGGTTAAATGGAATTTTTTTGGCTAAAACTTAAAAAACTCATTAGTTAAAAAATAATATTTTCCTAAAGGGAAAGGTGTGCACTTAGTTGTCATTCACATGACATTATATATTTAGAGTATTGTGTATATTGAATCGTTTGACTAGACCAACTATGGTAACAGTTTAACAAAGCTGTCATCAGGTGGAAAATGTATTGACATTATCCAAACCAATAGGAAAAATCTCATTTAATTCACAGGAATTATGAAAATCATAAGAATCTCTAAACCTGAGAAATCTCTCTCTCTCTTTCATTTTATATATATAGTCAATTGACGATTCATTAGTTCAAGTTTATCTATAGATAATTCTATTTTTGGCTTAGCTCAGTGATATTTTGCCAGTGATGTTAAGATCCCACAGAAGTTTTGAATGTGCCTTATTTATGTGAATTTATGTAAAATCAGTTGTAAGAATATTATTCTAATGATAAACTTCTGCATTACATTTCAGGATTAATTTACATAATTGGTGGGCTAAGTGCTTTGAGTACAGAGCTAGACCTAGTTGAAAGTTTCAATCCCGTTACTGGAGAGTGGAATCGTCTTGCACCCCTGAGTACTCGATGTGCCTATGTTGGAGTTGCCGTATTACATGATCAGATATATACCGTTGGAGGGACCAATAACCGTCATGCAGCACTACGGACAGTGGAGCGTTATTCCATTGAAGAGGTAAAAAAAATTAAGGAAAAATATATCCTTAGAATGTGGTTATGGTGCTTGACTCGCAATCTGAGTGTTGTTGGTTCGAATCTCCATCCCACCAAACATGCTTGCCCTTTCAGCCGTGGGGGCATTATAATGTGATGGTTAATCCCATTATTTGTTGGTAAAAGAGTAGCCCAAGAGTTGGCGGTAGGTGGTGATGACTAGCTACCTTCCCTCTATTCTTTCACTGCTAAATTAGGGATGGCTAGTGCAGATATCCCTCATGTACGAAATTTAAAAAGAAAAATTCTGAGAACACCTATAAATTTGTTTACACTAAGTTAAAAGCTTATTTGCAAGTTTTTGATCTGTTCCTAGGACCATCTTTGGGCTAACTAAATCTACATAACTCAAACAAATAAGGTAAAATGAAGATTTCTATGTAGTTAGCCCAATGGTAGTCATAGGATCAAAAGACTGCAAGTAAAAAAGGTTTTAACATGGTGCAAGCCCATTTATATGTGTTTCACTAATATTCTTCCAACATTTAAATTATGACGTCTGTTGATTATTAAGGAAAATAAATTAGTTAATGCATGGAAATGAGAGCATTTTGGGCCTGAGTTTATATAACAGTTACTTATAAATGAATGAAAGTTCTCACGGGGATTAAATCCATTATTATAAACCACCGAGCAATAAGAATATTAACTCATCACAAAATATTACTGTTGTTTCTTAGTAATAAGAGCTTCCATGTTGAAAGTATTCTGTTATGTTTATACTTTATTACAGAACAAATGGACTGAAGTTACTTCAGTCAAAACTGCACGGGCAGGTGCGTCGGTTATCTCAGTCAATGGACGGCTTCTTGTTATTGGAGGGCGTACATCTAGTGATGAGTTTTCTGCTCCAGTGACTCTTAACACTGTTGAAGTTTATGACCCCGAGACCAATTCATGGACAGAGAGTACTCGCATGCCGACCAGCCGATGTGAAGCAGGAATTGCAGTGCTCTGATAATTGGCTAACCATCATAAAGCATGAATCAAAATGTTTGGAAACGAACAACGAAAGTTCTCCATTAGTGCTATCTCATTGAAATCAGTACCTTGAAGAAAAATAAAACTAATTCTTAAGTTATGACTTTCAGTTCAAGCTTTAGAATTTAATTTCTATGAATCAGAATAAACCACTGAACTTAAGCTTTTACCTACGTGTACTACCTAACTTGTAGCATTTTTCACTTTCATCTCTATAATATTTGAAAGATGGAAAAGTTAAAGGAATATTGAGAAAATGCATGAAGTTTGCCACCAAACATAACACATTAATTCAGGAGTGTACAACTGAAACTCGTTTAATAATCCTCTTTATAAATGTTAATTTTATTTATGCCGTAGTACACACTTCATTTCTTTCACTGCCAACACCCAGGTAGAACCAACATTAGACATGAGAAAATGTCAGTTAAATTATTCACAAGACTTGATGTGTCAATTTTTTTACAAAATGGTTAATATTTATTTCCATTACGTGTTTACACAATTTTGATGCATTGGATGGAAATTAATGTGAATAATTTCTAAAGGCAATGGAGTTTCTTGAAAACTAGTTTTTACTGTTACTTTGATGAAATTTTGGAAAACGTGTTACGTGAAGCATGAGTTTGTGGGATAGTAACATTACAGTATCATTAATTACATTTATATCGTGAATAATGACGTATCTTTGAAAGATGCATCACTGTCATAACTATAAAAAAAAATTTTATCTGTAAAACTTAAATTACTTGTGCCTTGTTAATTCAAGTACATATTATGTTTTTGTTTTGGGAATATTTTTAATTATTTTAGTACTCTCGTGTTACCTGTACTGAAAGTTTACAATAATTGTAATAATACAGAGAATGTGAACATTCTGTATTAAAAGGTTGGAAGACAACATTGTTTGTAATAGTTCTAGGTTTGCACTATTGGATGGCAAGTTGGTAATATAGGGCCACTGGATGTTTCATGTAACTTGTCAATTAGCTGGTATAGGTGGGAATACACAGCTGCATTTTATACTGTGTAATATTGAAAAGCTTTGTATCTTGTATAGAAGGCCATGTTTGTAATACAAAAAAAAAATGTAAATGTGTGTGTCAACATGCAACTTGGTTTTGTAACCTGCGTGTTTTACTTTTCTAATTGGGTATAAGGCTAAAGGGGGAAAAAAAAATATTATTTTAAGTGTTTACAAGTTTATCAGATGAAGATTCATACTTTGAATGAATAGGTTTTGCAGACTAGTTTATTTGAGCATCCAATTAAAAGTGCTATTGGAATTATGAAATCATTGTTTTATATATCTTCATTAATACAAATTAGAGTAAGCTCTTTGGTTATTTAATGACCCAGTTATCTGTAATATTGATTCAGTTATTTTACATTATCATAAGTACAAGCATGGTCAAGTTGCAATAAAACTGGAGGTTTATTTAATATTACAAATCTACTTAAGTAGCCTGTGAGTGAGTTTTATGTTAGTAGTAGTATGTAGGTGATAGGTGGATGTATGCATACATTAAACCTAACGGGACTGACAAAAAGTATGTAATATTAAAAGTTTGAACTTCAAATGCATGTTTGATCTTTCATTTTTGCATGACTTCTGCAAGTTTTCTGTTTCCCACATTATACTATAGTATGTTTACAGATATGTTCATGATGCTGATAATTCAATGTATTCAGTGGTTTTACCTACACTTTTAAATATATAGTGAAATTATACTTGTTTAAAAGAAAATAATAAAAAAGTTAGTTTTTTTCAATAGGAAGTGAGATATATTTACCAAGCAACAAATTTATCACTGTCTGCTTCTGATATATGATCTAACAAAAAAAATATGTTGTTTTTTTATGTGTGTTCCGTGAGATTTAGATGTGAAGTACAAAGCTCATGTTTGTTATTTATGTTATTATAGCACCTGTAGCAATTATTTTATTCATAATACTTTTTTTTTATTCAGAATGTGGCAGACTATAAAATTGTTGACATAATTACTTGTTAACAACTCCTGAAATGACCATGGCAACTGAATATTAAACTCTGTTGTAACATATTTGATATAACATCCAACACTGGTTTGGCAATTTAACATGTTCTTTAACTGTGTCAGGAAATCTAAATATTGCACTGAATATTTTCTGTTGGCTGATTCTTAATTTATATAAGGACCACAGTACAATATTATGTCTCACCAGTTTTTGTGAAAAAACAGTATGGTAAGGTTGTATCATTTAATCTGTGAAATTAAATACGATGCATGTTATTAAAAGAAATACTATTACAACCACTTATCAGTGGGTGATAAAATATAACTATGATATTACAGTTTACATAATATCAATCAAAAAGAAAATGTTGAACGTAAAAGTCCTATTATTATTTTATTTACGTAGTGAAATTGCTCAAAGGATGGAACAGATAAACTGTGTAGAACCTTATTTTTTAACCAAATGTAAAATGATGATGTCCAGATACCTTGGATGTGTAGACTGCTGAAGTGGCTATTGCATGCTTATTCTTTTGACTCTCCAAAACTATAATGTTTCAAGACATTTTGGGGCACATTATCCAGTAGGTAGTTTTAGAAAACGGATGCTGGATTTTGTTGTTTATTTGTTTAAAATATCAGTGTGCAAAAATAAAGGATAATGTATTGATATTGTAAAATAACATTGTTTTATATGTATGAAATACCTGTATATTTCCTGAATTGTACATTTGTAGTTAGCATTTATGTAAAGAAAAAAAAAGGGGGGGGGGTACTTTTGGTGTATTTTTCAATGAAATGATAGAGTTGTAATAATAAGTAATGACACATGAATGAGTGCTTCTCTTATCTTTTGAAAACTATTAACCTTGTACCTGTATAGTACATTATACAAATGGATATCTTATAAAAGGCAAAATATTTTCAGTCCAAAGGAAGATATGTCAAAATGTCAGAGATAAATGTTAGATAAGCTGCTGTAAAATATAAAAATTCTTGTTACTCAAAGTAAACCACAGGGACTATATCATATGATGAACAAAACAATATAAATAAGAATCCATGGAGAATGAAACCAAATATCATGGGTAAAGTACTTGTTCTTTGTGAATCTTTGTATCAAAATATCTTAAGTGTGTTTGTTGTTAAGTGCAAAGCTACATAATTGGTTATGAACCACCAGGGGGGGGGGGTAGAAAGTGTAGGGTGAATTTATTTTTTCAGAGACCTTTCTGCTGCTATAGAAATTGTAGGGTCAATTTATTTTTTCAGAGACCTTTCTGCTGCTGTAGAAACTGTAGGGTGAATTTTTTCAGAGACCTTTCTGTTTGCTCTTATTCTTCAAAGCTTTTTTTTTTTTGATGAATAACTTTACTGACTTCAGTGATACTGCTCATAATTGGCCCTGTTATTGTTTAAACTCCTTCACAACCTGGAATTTTCCCATTATTTAAAATATCAAACATGTTATATATGATTGGTATATTATATTGAAAAAAGGCTCTACAAACCATATATCATTGGATTCTGTGTGATACAAAAGTATGTCCGTAATATGGTCACCGGGAAAAGAAATAGTGGAGAACACCGATTATAGTAAATAAGAAGTTTAAGGAATCAATTTACCAATATGAAATTTATCCCCCAAATTTTGAAACACAATGTACATGTACTATAATTATTACCTAAATAATTGTTTTCCATTTTTGATTTCTACTGATAGACTTGCATAAATTGTGAAATTCTAATTTTCAAGAAAATATATAAATACTGCATTCATAACTGAATAAATGTTAGATTTTACTCTACAAAAAAAAAAAGCAAACTTTTGCAAAACAATAGTAAGTTTCTACAATGATGCTTGACATCTTTTAGAAACTTACTCTACTCCAATGGTTGAACGTAGAGCACTCAACTAAGTAATTATATAAAAATAAAAAGATCTTTTGGAAGAATAAGTTTTTCCAGTTTGTTTAAAAATCTTATAATTCATTTCTGATAAGTATTTAGCTTAAGGTTTCCAATTATTCATATTAAAGCCTCACATCTGTTTTGTGTTTTATATAAATACAACTAAAAGTACTTTTGTAAACAGTAGTAGAAAAATTTAAGTTTCTCCTAGAACCACATTTTAAACCTAGTTCATTAGAGTCTATCAGTTGTGGATTTTTTTTTGTTTATTAACAATGTTATAGTCTACTGAAATTTCCATTCAATTAAGAGATTTTTTAATACATTATGGAAGAAATATTTACTATGTAGGACCATGTTATAAAAAAATCACCCAAAACATTCATATATTCTTCGTCAATATATACTCTATGCTCTGAAGAAGAACAAACAAGATATAATTAGGAATTCTTTTAATGAGCAATTAAACACAGGAGATCCACATTCCTGTAAAATTACAGCACCAGAATGAAATTAGATAAAATGCTGAAAACACTCCCTACATTTTAAAAAACGTATATTTAATGAAAATTAACAGTCTCTCAAAGTTTCTTATTTTTGATACAGTTTGTGGCAAATTTCCTTTTTCACAAGTAAACAATATAAAATTGAATATAAATCAGGAGCAATTGCTAACAATAATGCTAATATAATATGGTTGATACTGAACAAAATGTAAAATTTACATACGTGCTTCCGAAAGTAAACTAATAATTCTAATTTTAAAATTTTTGTTCTTCAAGAACAAATTCACTTCAATTAGGCAAAACATTATATTGTGACAATCACTTTGACTAAAGGCAAAGATACTTAGGCTGACTGGAGGATAGGCAGCCAGTCAGTAGCATCCTACTAGCCATGCTGAGAGACTGTCACTTTTACAACACACCCACAGCTTAAAGTGCAAGGATTATTTTGCAGTACTGCACAGATTCAACTTGGCTCAACAGCTCTATCACTAGACCAACCTGCACCCTAAACTAATAATTCTAATTTTAAAATTTTTGTTCTTCAAGAACAAATTCACTTCAATTAGGCAAAACATTATATTGTGACAATCAGCTCTATCACTAGACCAACCTGCACCCTAAACTCATATTCAAGTAAAACTTAAAACAATGCTTTATGTTCAAAAAAGGTTTAGATGAAAGTCATAAAAACAAACGGAAATATATCACCAATTGATTTTTATGATGATGCTTGTCCACTAGTAACAAATTCTTAAAAAGGAGTATCATCTGGTTGAAGAAACAAATGTCAAAATAAAATTGTTTTCTGCTGTACACTATGACAGTAACATTTAAATATACATTTTGTTTTCACCATTAGTTACTAACTCGAAAGAGAAGATACCAAGGGTTATGTTTTAAAACTCGGCAGGATGTTTTCTCCCTTTTAAGTAAAAATCATACATTTAGACAATAACTTACACTGATTCCACTAGCATTATATTTTAAAAGCCACTAATCTACACACACTGTATATTTTTACACAACAACTTACTCATAGTTTTGAACACAAAGTACCAAAAATCTCACAAATTAAAGTAGTAACCATAAAAGATCTTCTGATTTTACTTTATGTAATGATTTTACTTTGTAAGAATGAATTACTGTAATTTTTTCTTTCATCTTCCAAATATGAATTTTGGTTGAAAAAAATTTGAATCCCAGTGCCATTCAATGCCACAATTATCACCGAGTTAGACTGGTTTCAGGGAAATTCCATCACCCATAAGTAGCCTGGACAGATTTTTTTTTCTTTCCCACATTCACAATTTTGGTGAAGAAAGAAAAAAATGACATTGTCTTAAAAGCTTGTTCACTGAATAATTAAGAAGAAAAAATCTGTAACATTAATGTTACATATTCTTCACATATAGGTTTTATAGTGATATGTAAAGGAAAACTTAAAACAGCATACACAAATAAGATAAAGTTAATATTAAGCTAAAAGTGTGTACTTTGAAATAACAAATTTAAAAATTCCTTCTCCATGCAACAAAAACCACAGGTGTCATAACTTTTGTTTGCTTTAACTTGCAGAATAAAATTTTTTACCTAAAAGTAACGTGTCCATCATTAGTTAGTAATTTTCTTTTGGCACCATGGAGTTTATATAGAACAGTGCTCTTACATTTAAATAATAAAACTTGCATACAATGTTTTTAAGACTAAGGTTTTCACGTGAGACATGCTATAAACCAATTGGTCAACAATAACAAAATACAATACTGAACATGTACATTTGGTAAAAGCTAAATATAAACGAACCAACCAACCATCTTGAGTGAGCGTGAAACATCAATACTTACTCCATTTTCAGCGAGACAATTTTTTTTTTTAATTTGGTAAAATTTAAACTGAGGACAGTTGAAACACACATTTTCACAGACTAGCCATGTCTTAGTAATCTAAGTAAAGGAGAAAGGAAAATCAACTTTAAGTCTACTCACAATCATAAAAATGAAAAAATTACACATAGTATTATTATACTGGATAGACAACACAAGTTATTCATTTAACACCAGTATTTTGTGAAGTGTAATGAAATTTTCTATATGTAAATTTTCTATATGTAAATTCCAAAGACTTGGTAAATTAGCAAATTAAGAGTTAACAATCTGTAATAGACATGGATCTCAAACTTTCAACCTTATACAAGTTTTGAGAAAGATTTTTTCCAGTATTTGTTCACTAATGAAATAAATATAGTGTACTATGAAATTACTTTGGAGCATGCTTTATTCAAAAACATGATACTTCCTCACCACTAAATGTCTTGTTTGTTATTATATAATAAATTACTTCACTAAAACCTGATACTTCCTAACCATTAAATGTCTTATCATATAATAAACTATTTCATAAAATATTAAAACTTAATACTTCCTAACCACTAAATATCTTATTATCATATAATAAACTACATCATAAAATATTGAAACTTGATACTTCCTAACCACTGATTGTCTTATCATCATATAATAAACTATTTCATAAAATGTTAAAACCTGATACTTCCTAACCATTAAATGTCTTATCATATAATAAACTATTTCATTAAAACTTGATACTTCCTAACCACTGTATGTCTTATCATATAATAAACTATTTCATAAAATATTAAAACTTAATACTTCCTAACCACTGAATGTCTTATTATCATATAATAAACTACTTCATAAAATATTAAAACCTGATACTTCCTAACCATTGAATGTCTTATCATATAATAAACTATTTCATTAAAACTTGATACTTCCTTATCATCATATAATAAACTATTTCATAAAATATTAAAACCTGATACTTCCTAACCACTGAACATCTTATCATCATATAATAAACTATTTCATAAAATATTAAAACTTAATACTTCCTAACCACTGAACATCTTATCATCATATAATAAACTATTTCATAAAATATTAAAACTTAATACTTCCTAACCACTGAACATCTTATCATATAATAAACTATTTCATAAAATATTAAAACTTAATATTTCCTAGCCACTGAATGTCTTGTATATATAAGACATAATAATTTGTAAGTATAATGAAAAAATTTAATACATACTACATGTTTCTACAAAGCACTGAACTGTCTTCTTCAGTTACGATACAAATCCAAACAAAGAGGTTTATACACACTATAATATTATATTATAATATAAAGGTTTATAATGTGTCTAGGGACTACGTGTAATAGGATGTAACAACAGGGTGTTACCATGTGATGACAAAATATGTGTCAGAATTATTAACTAGAGGGAGGGAAAGCTAAGTGAATAAATTTTACCATATTCTGTTAATGTTACTAAGGCTATTGTCTCGGTTTAAAGATAAAAACACCTGTTTAAGCATTGAAAATGGGAATTTTTAGTTCCAATTAATAATGAATAGTTACTTTGAAAAGTATGCTTTATTTTAATAAATTAGTCCCTAATATAACTGGAAGAATTAAACTGTTCTTTAACTTCTGACATGTAAAATATTTTAACTAAAAATTGCAAATCACATGGTTAGCATGCAGCTCACATTAGGGTATCAAATTACAGAATGCACAAATTACTCACAAAAGTACCTCACAAAAATTATTATTATTATTTATTTTTCTTTAACTAACCTAAAAAGTCTTAAATTTTAGTTACTTTTATAACAAGAAATAAAGTACTTACCTTTGCTGTTGACGAAACATAACCCTACTTTTTTATACTAATGGTACTACTGCATTAAATGATTTTTATTTAATTAAATATTGCATCAAAGAATATAGAGTAATATTATTCTGTTTTTCTAACTGTGCGACAAAGGCCGTTAAAAATTCAGCTAAGCTCTTGATGTGTTTCCCATGTGAATAAAATTTGACCTGGAAGAAAAACAGACAATTTTCTGTACAGAAAACAACATAATGTAATACATCATTTGACAGAGAAAAGCTTTGGCTTTCTATTGATTAAAAATAATAGAGTCTTAAATGTCATAGTGAACTGTTGGCAAGTTCTGAAAGAGAGGATGTGACAGGTGAGCATGACAAGAGCGTTCTCATTTTCTATTTTATTGTTCTGTAACTAAATAAGACTGAAGGCTATGAAAATCAAGCTTTACCTGAGTGATTACAACATTATAATGAGTAATTTATGTTAAATTTCATACTTCTCGAGGGGTAGTAAATAAATTAGAGAAGAAGAGACGCCTAGAGATTAAATGTCACAATTCTCACACTAGAGGAAATTGAGGATTTAAAAAAAATATTTCCTCATAAAATTAAGAACTTAAAACTTGAATAATAGTAAACTTTGATTTATTAACTACAGTCTGTTTATTCATATACATTAATAATAAAGAAGTTTAATTAAATTTTGAATGTAACTCTATGAAAGGTTGTAACCTGCACACTTTGACCTACCCGAAGTTAATGGGTTAATCATGTGGTACTTTCATGTGGTTTTATTTTTGTGCAATTTATTGTCATTGACAAAATCTGTTAAAAATTGATGGTGGACAGCTGTATACGTACTGTTTCCTGTTTAGTTTGTTACGAAACAAAGTTGGAAGCACAGTAGTTGTGCTTGCCTTGCATATGGGGTATTTTCTGGTGCATATTCGGTACCCAGGGAGTTATATCTCACACGTCCTGACAAATTCTCATGCATAAGGGACCCAGGAGTTCGGATTAACTAGAACCCTGTATTACCCTGAAAAATTGGAGCAATGTTAAAAGTTTGATTAATTACAGACATAACAGCACCCTAAAAAGTTATAGTAATTCAAAATCTTTCATGGCTGTGAAATGTGTGAGAGGAAATGATCAACTATATAACAAGTGCTTGTGATTTAAACATGTTTAACAGTAGTATGAAAACATGCTACTATTTTAAGTACATAAGAAAATGTGCAATGTATGGAAATTTTCAAATATAAAAACACAAACAACTGTAGCCAATTTATTTGACAAGACAAAAATGTCAACAAAATTTACTATACAATGATTAAGAAAAGTAATTAAATCTATTAAGCTTAAAAAAGCATACTTTTTCTAATTACCTTACTCACTTCTCACCTTTGACTAGTTTCAACAGGCTTTACTTAATCCTTCTTTCTTCCAGATTCAGTTTTTCCATTTTTGGTGGAATCAACTTTTATAGGTGTGTGCTCTCCTTTTGCAGTAGGAACTGCATGACCCAAAGCATCCCATATACCACCCATAAAGACAGCACAGAAGAGATTTTCAAAAGGTACAAAAGGATCGTGAATGCCCAGAAGAACAGAAGACAGTTTAAAATAAACAAAAAAGATGGCAATTCCAAAGTAAACAAGAGAAGACGGCGCAGAAATCAGATTTGTTTTTTTATTCAGCACAAAAATGAAGGATGCAGCTGCACAAGCTTTGGTAGGACTAAAAAAGAAATTGTATACATCTTTAACACGAGGATAAAAACTGATAACATTGAAAATAAACTCTTATTACAGGTATTACCAAATTAATTATTTGATCAATCATAATGAGTGGGTAAAAGTAGGATGCTTTAAAAAAAAACGTTTTTTTAAGTTATGTGAAACAATTTTCAACATCATTATGAGCCATATTATTCATCTTCATGGAAAAACAAGTATTTGGATTATATACATAAGATATTAAAGTTTCCATTATCTTAGCTGTTCTTTATTAATAGACTAAAACAATTATTGTTTGACAACAAACACATCTGATTTTAATAATTATTTCAGGCTTTGATGTAAGTGCTGAAGGATGAAAAAGAAAAACTAAGAAATATGAAGAAAAGGAGTTTATTGAAAAATAAAGATAATAACAATGTTTAACTAATTATTTTCTGTATAAGAAAAAACAAAGATATCTCACTCACAAGCTTGGTTGCATGAATTCAACAGCTGATGGGGTCCATACACCTCTAAACAACCTTTCCAGTAATTTCAAGATAGCTCCTCCATTTCCTATTAACAATACATAGGGTATTAAAAAAACATTAAAAATAATATATTTTGCTCTAACTTGTACAAAAAAAAAACTTATCATTACTCACGAAGCTTTATTTCACACAAAAGTAACTGTACATGTACAACATATACAATCATATAAACTAAAACAAACAAAAAACAATTACAGAGAAAATAGTAAACTGATGCTAAGAGAAATGTATTAAACAGTTAATATTAAGAATTGATAAGAAAATTAAAAAATCCCAAGTAAACAAAATCTAAATAGAATTATTATCTGATCTATTTGAGAAGTAAATGAGTCCATAATTTAGTTACGAATATAATGCCTCATGTTGTAAAGAAGAAACATTTATAACATACTTCTATTATTATGCTTTTAAAACTACTGAGGACCTTTCAGATGTCCAGTGCAAATCTGCTCATCAAGTTTCAAAATTTAAGTAAAAATAACAATTGTAAAACTCTGTATCAACAATGTTTAACTCACTAATATTTTAGAATTGATATTTTGTTACAATCACTTAGTGTAATGTGCTAGAAAAAATTCCAACTTACATTTCTACATAGCTTTGTAGCCTATAGATAACACACTTAAAGATTCAAAATTTCTGCCAATCAAAAAGAATTAGCTTTTATTTGCTAAGAAATTATAATTCCTTGATACTATAAATATCCATGTGTTGTTTCTTATATGATTTTCTTTCCATTTTACTGATTTTATACATAGTCTCTTGTTCACACCATTTTTTGACCTCACATCATGCAATCTGCACAACTACCAATGAAGTTCAGCTTTGAGAATAGCTACAGTCAAAGTTCAAATACCAACTGGATAGAGTAAATTATACACTATTTATAGAGCTACAGTCAAAGTTCAAATACCACTGGATAGAGTATAAACTATTTATAGAGCCACAGTCAAAGTTCAAATACCACTGGATAGAGTAAATTATAAACTATTTATAGAGCTACAGTCAAAGTTCAAATACCACTGGATAGAGTAAATTATAAACTATTTATAAAGCTACAGTCAAAGTTCAAATACCACTGGATAGAGTAAATTATACACTATTTATAGAGCTACAGTCAAAGTTCAAATACCACTGGATAGAGTAAATTATAAACTATTTATATGAATATGAGAAATAATATAAAGTTTTGAGGAAAACTGACCTAACTATGAAGAACAAAAGAATCTAATGTGAAGTTAAAGACTTAAAAACAAACTACAGGTATACAAATTTTTATGTTTCTTTAGATGTTATTTTCATGTTATATTATAATTTTTTGAAAGCTATGCACATTTTCTTTTATGACATGATATCAGTTAAGTTTAATAAGACTTAGCAAGTACAGTGGGTGATAGCAAAACATTCAGCTGACTCAAATCCATATTTATTAATAGTGTTAAGTTTATTATATTCAAACAGTGAAAATAAATAAAAGAGATTATTATTTACTGAAAAGAAACAGACCTGATGACATTTTGCAATGTATGGTTACTGATAAATATATATCAGTTTATGTGGTATTTTTTATGATTTATAGCTGGAAGTGATTACTACTGCACAGGAAAACACAGTATCAAAAGTAATAATACGTTAATTAAAATCAAGTTGAAACTGATTGATATACAAGATGCAACTTAATGATCTACAATGAAAAAACAAAAATTAAAATCTAGGATAAAATGAAGCATTTTTAATGTTTTTAAAAAAATGTTTCTCGCAATAAAGTTTTCATAATTAACGATATAAAAAATTAACTCTCTCCATATGGGCTCGGTCAATTTGACCAACCATGTGACCTTTCTGTACTCGTATAGTTTTTATAGATTTGATACTACTAACTTTTGATATAGTGTGTATATCTTCACAATATTTGGCAGTCTTTCAGTTAACATTATAAGTCTTTCACATACAAAAAATCATATTTTTAGTGAAATAAGTTTAATAAAATAAAATAAAGATTTGTCTATGAATATATAGAGTATTTGTTTTGAATAGAATGTGTTCAATGTAATTTTCATGTTAAGATTAAAAATACTTTTCTTCATCTCAAATTTCATTTGTGTAATCTCTAAAACCTCTTAAATACATTTCAAATGTTTGTTTACACTAAAACTTTATATTTTATCTGTTGTTTTCTCTACCCTACCTCTACACAAGGCTGGTCAATTTGATTGATCTCGTAACTACCAAAAAATAAAAAATAAATAGATAAATCTAAATTACCGACTTTTCTTTCTAGAATGACTTTAAATTTGTTTATCCTAAGTAGCTTTAAACTCGTAACAGTATACATCTATTTATAATTAAATTTTATTGTTTTATTGCCCTTTGAACCATGTCTAACAACTATTCGCACCATTACAAGTTGTAAATAACTTGGGGAACGTGCAGCTCACATTATGCTATCAAATTATGTTACTCACGAGGTGCTCGTATGCATGCTCATGAAATATATATATATATAATATTATTATTATTGTTTATTTTACTTAATCTAACCTTAATTAACCTAGAGATCTCTATCTTTACATTTTAGTTACTTTTATAATAATAAATAAAGAATAAACATGAAAAACAAGAAGTAAAGTACTTACCCAAGTATTCTTTTTTGCTGTTGACTATCGATGATATTTAACCCTACTTTTGTATACTAATGGTAATAGTTCATTAAATAATTTTTATTTAATTAAATAATGCACCAAAGAACATAGACTAATAACACAGAAAAAGTAGATAATTTCCTCTAACAATCACAATTTTTCTGGCTTTCTAACTATGTGACAAGAGCTGTTACAAATGCATCCAAGCTAGTTATATTAGAAGTGAAATTGACTACTCTGTGTTCAGAACACAATGTAATAGAATATGTCATTTGATAGATGATTTTCTATTGGTTATAAATAATATAGTATCAAACTTAAGAGAGAACCATTAACAAATCCTGAAAGAGAGGATGTGACAGATGGGTTTGGCAGGAGGGGTCTGATTTTCTATTTGATACCTCTGTAACCAAACAAAATTGAAGGCTATAAAAATTATGGTTTGTCTGAGCAGTGATGATTTTACAGTAAGTAATTTACATTTAATTTCATAGTTTCTGGTGGGGGATAAAATAAGAGATGAGAAGATACCTAGAGAAAATGTGTCACATGTGTCACACTAGGCGAAATTCAAGATTTTTTAAATATTGCTTTATAAAATTAAGAACTCAAACTTATATACTATTAAAATTTGGATTATTAGCTAAGATTTTATGCTATACTAATTGGTATAACATGAACAAAAAGTAGTTTAATAAAATTTTTAATTTAAGACCCTAAAACCTTGTGTCATGCACAGTAAAGGATACCTGGGGCGAGAGGGTTAACAGAAAAACTAAATCAAATTATACATATTTTTTGAAGCTGAAACTAATAATTTGATCTAAGTTTCATGCAATTTGTTTAAGTATTCCCACTGTGAGAATGAAAAAATTAATGGGTATTAATGACATATCTCTCGTCAGGAAAGGGTTAAATGGTGTAAAGTAGAAAAAACTGCCATAAGCGTTCATAATCAGTTTCCTAGATGGGAGTTAATCTAGAGTAGTACTGATGTAGCATTTTTAAAACATTATTTAATCAGCCTCTGATATCGTAAGAGTATTCTTACATACATTACTAATATGATACTCAAACTATTAATTTTAAAGTTTCAAAACATTTTTTTAAAGAATTATATAATAAGACTTATGAGTATGAGTCAGTCAAAGATATAATGCATTGCAAGTGGTGGAAAATATTTCAAGAATATATAACTAATAACATTATTTGGGCAATTTCAAATCAGTAAACTTAGTGTAAAAGATGACAAACTGAACACTACACAACTTTGTAATTTTTCACTGTACAGCAACATAACTGTCTAGTGTTAATAATTTAGTACTTACCATTTTGATACAGAAACATGTACAGTATTTTTTGAAGTGCTGTAAATAGGGCATTTAACTCTCTCACTATGGGCTCAGTCCCAGGAACTGACCTCATAACCATTTTATATTTGTTATAGTTTTTATACTATAACTTTTAATACAGTATGTGTATCTTCACAAATTTTTGGCAGCCTATTAGTAAAATTACAAGTCTTTTGTACAAAAAAAGATTTTTTAATGAAGTAATTTTACTAAAGATTTATCACTGAATAGATATAGTATTTCTAGATACTAGTCTAAGTGCTCAGTGATTTCCTTGTTAAGATTAAAAATACTTTTCTTTGTCTCAAAAACCTCAAAATTTATTTGCACAATTGCTAAAGCCTCTTAAGTGAATTTCAATCTTTATTTCAGTAAAACATTATATTTTATATGCTATATTTTCCACCCTAGCTTTATAGAAGGTTGGTCAGTTTGACTGACCTCGTAACCACCAAAACAAAAAATAGAAATAACTCTAAATTACCCTTTTTTTCTTTCTAGAATGACTTCAAATTGTAATAAGAAACTACATTTGTTTATCCTATATAGCTTTACACTCATTACAGTAAATTTTATTGTTTTATTGCTCTTTGAACCCTGTCTAATTACTATTCTCACCATTATAAGTTGTATATCACTTGGTAGCATGCAGCTAACATTAGATTATCAAGTTACATTATGCACGAGTTGCTCACAAGCATACCCAGTGAAACAATTTTATTATATTATTATTATTTACTTCGCCTAATCTAACCTTAAATAACATAAAAAGTTTCCAATTTTTACATTTTAGCTACTTTTATAATAACAGATAAAGAATACACATGAAAAACAAGAAATCAAGTACTTACCTGGGTCTTTATTTTTGGCTGTCAACTGTTGATGATACTTAACCCTACATTTTTATACTAATGATACTACTGCACTAAATAATTTTTATTGAATTAAATAATACACCAAAGAACAGAAATTAATAGTAAGTGAAAAACAGATAATGTCCCATACATATCACAATTTTTCTAGCTTTCTAATTATCCAAAAAGAACCAATAGGAATTCAGCTAATCCCACCAATATGTTTCCTGTGGGAACAAAGGTTGAACTGGAAGAGAAACTGACTATTCTCTGTACAGAAAACAATGTAATGTAATATGTCATTTGTTACACAAAAGCCTTCGCTTTCTATTGGTTATAAATACTATAGTACTGAACATCAGAGAGAACTATTGGCAATTCCTAAAAGAGAGGATGTGACAGATGGGTGTGGCAAGCCAGGTCTGGTTGTTTATTTCATGGATCTGAAACCAAATAAGATTGAAGGCTGTGAAAATTATGATTTGCCTGAGTAATGATGATATTATAGTAAGTAATTTATGTTAAATTTTGTACTTCAGAATAGAGCAATGAAATTAGCCCATAGACTCCTAAATTATAGCCCACCAGAGTATCTGAACTCACTCTCAATCATACCACCCACGAAAGAATGCCTATTTAGGCTAGCAACACCTTCATTACAAACACACGCACCAACGTATCTCCCAAACAAAAGATTTATCCCAAATCGTAGCCTCCTGGATCACTTACATATCTTCTTTTAACTTGACCAAGAATCTTAATAACATGGTTACAAAAGTCACTTGAAGTATATATATGACCTTGTTTGTTGCTTATTAACCAAGTTATTTCCTTTTCAGCCATGAGTCAAGAGCATTGGGCAGGTAGATTAATCGGCACCTGCCCAGTGAAAGTGGATTTTTCTCAGGGTACTCCCATTCCCTCCCCCTCAGCAAAATTTTTACCTTTAAATTTGGGATCCTGTGATCCCAGCCCTGAAAAGGTGCCCATTCCAAGTTAATGATCAACGATTATATGATTAAATTTCCAATTTGTGTTAAATCTTAATTTTCTTCTAGTTGAAAATTTTATACATGACTTTTATTCAGGAACTCTCTGTTTTTGTCACAGCCTTGGTCCTCCAAGCCAGTCACTTATCCTGTCTTTGCCTGTTACTCGTTCACTTATCTTTCAGCTTTCACACCTTTCCATCATGTTTCCGATCCCTAACTTCCTGCTTTCAGTTTTCACAGCTCTCCCAGATGTCATGGGGCTCTCAATTAGTCATGCTTTGTACATACCTGTGCCATGTAAATTTATCAACAATCCGTGAGCTTAATGTTCATACCTCATTGTTCAAACTCAGTATGCTATATAAAGTTTTATTCATTCTAGTAAATTTTCCGAATTTACCTTAGAATATCTCTTAATTCCACTAGTGGGGTGAAGAGAAACATAAGTTTCTGAGTTGACTAATACGCCCTTTATTAGATTTTAAAACCATAATAACTGTCAAGTGGATATGATACGATGTCTGTCATATCCAAGCCAGCCTGAAGAGTCTTTGTATTGGTTATTGACACAAAAATATTCCAGAAACAAAACAACTTACAAATAACATATTTGACAAACCTACAAGAATATAAACTGTTAATACTTTTTTTTTGTCCTTTTCTTATAAAAAATAAAAAGAAGAAAAGAAAAAATCATAAAACTTATTTTCCTGTTTACAAACAAAAAATGTTATGCTCAGACATACTAAACAAGAAGAACATTCTACCTCCAATCGTAAAAATTTTAATAATTTTTAGATATTGGTAAAAATAAGTTTCTACCAACCTTTAACTATTCCTGCAATGATCATGATCAGATATCCAGTAGGGTATAACATGGCAGCGTGTGCTACACCATCATGGACTTTTTTACACCTGTACACCTCCTTCACTGCAGCTAACACCAATTTCACAGGCAGGAACTTGCACACCTTATAAGGCAAGTCAAGGGGGGAGTAGAACATTAAGTACCTAAAAATTAATCAATTTTAAAATCACATACCTCCATTTGTTCTGTTAGACTTTTACATTATACCCCAAAACATTGACAAACACACAAAAAACCTGAACTTTATATATCTATTCTTTTTACATATAGGCCTAATGGAATAAACATTTAACCTTACAATTCATTGTTCAGAAAATTAATTTTGTTAACTACTTATACATAAAGATGACTAATAGAATCAAATACATTGCAATTCAAAATAAGTTAACTTCATCAATAACACAAATTCTGTAATATTTCCAGGAAATGATGATAGTTATAAATTTCCTACACTGAAAATGTATTTCTGATAGGTACTTACCTTCTTTCATATAAATAGCTATTCTTGTTCAGTGCTGCCCTCTATATGCAAACAATTTTTTTTAAGAATGCTGTAAACGTTCTACCTCCCTTCCTTGGAATTGACTGTTTCCAATGCATCTCTCATGCATCAACCCCCCACCAATAAGAGTGTGACATATCCTCTTGACGCATGTGACTCCCTCTATTCAATTCTACTTAAGTATCACTTCAAGTTTTGGCAGAAAATGGAAGCACTGGTTTTCAGTGAGGAGGAAGGGTGGGAAGTGTGAGCGGAGGTAAGTACCTATCATAAATACATTTTCAGTATAGGAAAATTATAACTTCTGATATGGCACATTACTCCGCTCACATAGTAGCTAGAATCCAACATTGAATAATTAGAGGGATTGGTGTGAGGGAAAGAAAGAAGCATCCTTTGAAAGAGTCAGAAGGACACTCCTAAAATGAGACAGTCAGATTCTAAGATCTGCTGTGGGGAACTGCACCACTTCTGAACCAGGTATACTCTTGACCCATCATAGAAAGATGTCAAATATATGGGTGGAAAACAGAGAGAACTATGGCCGGAAAGTGATTTGAACAATGCAATATTTATGAAACTCAATCCCAGAAATTATAAAAGTGGGTGAAATGAAAAGGTTGTGCCCCTAGGTGTAGAGTGGCTGGGGCGCGACGGACCATACATGGCAAATCAACTACATCCAAAACCCATGCCGCTGGGAACCGACATCAACATGGGAGTGGGGTGAGGTTTATACCAGTGGCAAGTCAACTAAAATCCCAAACCCAAGTGGGAGTAGGAAAGAGGATCATACTGTCTTTACCTCAAGTTCATGAGACCAGAGGGAATCTAGTACCCCCACTCCCCGACTCATTGATAGCCTGATTCGGGAACCCAACATCCAATATCGAAAAGATGTCTGCGTAATGTAAAAAAAGTGAAATTGACCAGAACCACCACAAGCACTGTAACATCCTTGGAATAATAAGCATTGAGGGATAGCAGAAGGGAAAGAACCATAATAATCCACAAGTACTTCCACCATGACCCACAACACTGATGAAGAAGAAATAAGGGAGGAATATAGACACCTGTAATACATGTGCAAGGTCTTAGGCTGATTGGTTCTACTCTAAATCCAAAACCTTGCCACTGGGAACCGACATCTACTTGGGAAGTAGTAGGGATCCCAATCGAAGGGGTGAATTGC
The DNA here is from genome assembly GCF_000517525.1 of Limulus polyphemus. NCBI lineage: Eukaryota > Metazoa > Arthropoda > Merostomata > Xiphosura > Limulidae > Limulus > Limulus polyphemus. The sequence continues at coordinate 13,702 of NW_013670485.1, read as the reverse complement.
AATTTTGATTTCACACTCCCATTTGTTATTGTGTGTCATATTGGAGGATATCACTTCACCTACACCAGCAGAGCATCACTGCCCTACTTTCAACTGAATGGTTTTATAATCATTTATATATATTATTTGTATTTCATTATCACATACAGGAGGATGCCTCCATGGTCCACAACCCCAGCAGCTTGGAACTGGAAAGCAGTAAGGACTCTCAAGGTCATCCAGATCCCATTGAGAAGAAACGTGGAAAATGGTAAAAAACATAAAAGTCAAGAAAAAAATATACCACATGAGCCACTAAAATGTAAGTTAATAAAATCGATCCAGAACAAAAGAAACAAATCGAGCCGAAACAGCTGAGAAGAACCAAAGCAGTGCTGGCCAGGAAAGATCAATCAGAAAGACCTAAACCGAAGTGACATGGATGCACACAAATTTTTCGGGAAGAAGACTAATAGAATGAGAAGAAACTAATATGAACCTGCCTGAACTTGATGACAGTCAAAGCAAGAGGATGATGAACCACAGAACAAAAAGAGAAGAGATAACTAAGTGGGAAAAGATTCAAAACTTCAAGTGGAAGAGTATCCCACAAGAGGTAGAGCCACCAAAATTTAAGAGGATTGAAAGATCACTCCATGGAAGATGTCAGAATTGTAAATTCAATTAGCAACAAGGACAAAGCATGTGGAACACAATCCTCCAGGAGACACAAGTCAGGCACGAGGGTTAAATGTCAAATCCTGTTTACCTCAAAGGGAATTAGAAGGCGAGTGATGTAAGCCATCACTTTCAACACGGTGAAATGAACAGGATCAGTCAAATTAGACAAAAAAAAAAGTGTGAACTGAAGCACCTTGTACTAGCAGAAGTCCCTGTATGTGAAGGGGATAAAACCTTTCAACTGGACACCACTATCCTGAAGTCTCCTACTGACAGAATAACAGACCCCACCTTTGGAGATGAGCATCAGAGAAGAGAAACAATCCAGAAGAGGGGGAGGAAACAGTAAACCCAAAGTCATGGGGGATATGTTGAACTGTCAATGCATACGGATGAAGAGGGAAGGATGAAAATGAGGAGAAAAACCCTTAGTAAAGGCTCTGATAACTGAAAACACCTTCAAATACATTCAAAGAAGAGAATGGATATTCTCGAAGGAGGGGGGTGTTTAAAAATACACACCCCAAAGAGACTTGAATGTGAGGAATGCAACAAGAAAAACTTATCCAACTGGAAAAACCAACTATCTGAGACTACTAGGGAAGGAGCAGAAGACTACCTCCATTCAAAATGAGCTAACTAAAGCCAGACATCCAATGAATAATGTAGGTAAAATTCCCCAAATGTTTAAGTTGAGGAAAATGCAAACTGCCCCACAAAAGATATATGGAACCAAACAAAGTCCAAAGGTCAAGACACAAAAAGGTACCTAATCACATGGTGAAAAACATCGAAGATAAAAACATATACCATATGCATTCTCAGTCCTGCAGCAACATTCTACCCAAATGTGATAAAGATGATATATTAAACCAGGGAAGACCTATAAAATGATTAAAGTGGAACCGATCAATCTAGATATCCAATCAGCATTGAACAAACAAGACGAATAAAGAAAACTCATTGGTAACAGAGGTAAAAGACAGGCAGGTACCGAACAAATAAAATGAAAAATAGATAATAATATCTCAGAATAAAACAAAATTGAATATAGCATCACAGATATCCCACGTGCTGCTAAATGTACAGGAGTAGCAAAAAAAATTGACCAAAGGAGAAAAAGAACTGACCGTAAGACCCAATTAGCAGTGTATGGAAAACAAACAGCAGTGTCCCACCACAGAAGATCCTAAAAGCAAAGAAGCCACATATGAAGGGAACGAACTGAAGATGACAAACATCACAACATGAAAGGAAGAAGTATCCCATGATAATCCCTAAGTATAAGTGGAACACTGAAGAAAGAAGATGGAAGGTAAACATTAACTCTAGGAGTGTCAATAGGTGAAAATGAAGCTAAGAAAAAACTAGGTGGGGAATAAAATGGATAGGATTAACAAAGATGCAACTGACATAAATCAGAAAGAAAATCTGCCTGATGGTAAGCTAAGGCAAAAAGAATTAAAACCTGTATAGGGTGAGGCTTGCAAGTACCCAATCTCAAAAGAGAGACAAAAAGATCATCGTAAAACAATGTCTTGAGAAGTGGAATATACAGAGAAAATAACTTAGATAGGCCTGGCATATTCTGCAGTAGAGGCCTAGAGGACCTTCATGAGAAGGTGGAGGAAAACTGACAAAAACTAGGTCATCTGAAAATGGGTTCTGCCATTATAGGAAGAAGACGAGCAATATTGGGAGCAGGTAGGGTGGGCCCCAGTCCCCATGGACCCTCATAAACAAAATTAATGGTAGGAAGTATAAGTTATAAATTAAATGAAACCAATTGTAAGAAGTATAAACTATAAAGAAAGATGAAAGTAAAGTAATCATCATAGTGGAAATGGCAAGAAATTGTGTAGCGAAATAAACATATGTATGTAATGTTATGTGTTGAAAAAAATATATTTAACCTAATTATTGATTAACCTGTAAACAGAACCACAGGTAAACTGAAAATAACAGTTATTTATTAAGCCTAATTGAACAAGATATTTAACAAATGATTGATTAATTGATTAACCCGGAAGCAGAACTACAGGTAAACAGAAAATAACAAACACTGGTGAACCCTAATTGAAAAATACAAAAAAAGGATATCACTAAGCACTAAGATAAAAACTTAACCAAACAATAAGTAGGTACAATATTAGGAGAAGTTTGTGTATACCCCGGCTCAAAGGTTTCACACAAACCAGGTGAATAAGAAGAAGGATAAGAGAGTGAAATAATAACGAAAATGAAATAGAAGTGACTCGACTGGAAGTGATGTTCCTACGGCAAAACCAGGAGGTATGAAAAGGCGATTAAAGTCATTGTCCTCATTCTCCCCTCAAACTGTAGGGAAGGGATACCTTAAGAATGGACATGGACTGAAGGCCAAGGCTTCATGATGGATCCCAAAAACTGCTGAACAATAGCCATCACATCTTTTTCACTCAGCAAGCCACACAGTCAAAACATAACCTGTGTGAATAAATTTTTCATTCACACAGGTAGAAGAGGAAAACACATTGATTTTTGAATTAATTTTAAAGAAAGAGAATAAAAACTAAATTTTGTTAACAGTGGGAATCTCAGTAAGTTAAAGGAATGAAAACACATCTGCAGTGTTCAGTTCCAAGGAAAAGAAATGAAGATTCATGAGCCAAGTGCATAGGGGGAGTTAGTGCACATGGAAGTGTATTGCCCTCCTATTGGTGGAGGTCTTTTACCAAATGATGACATCATCATGCAGTTTACATAAAATCCCATGAATTTAGGTGCGAGTTGCCTAAAGGCTAGTAACATGTGGAGAAGATAGTTTAACTACGTGTGGAGCTGGGGTATCGTCTTGGAATACATCTTTCTCATGTATAATCTTCTTATATCAATTTTATATAGAGAATTAGTTTAGCTTCTCCTGTGTTTTTAAAATCTTCATTCAAAAATGTGCTATTTTGATACATAAATGTGAATTAACTTGTTATGACACACAGTATACATTTCTGTGTACAAATTGTATGATACACGGCAGCAAACACAACCAGGTGTTCATGTAATTTGTCACATTTCATCACCATACCATGCAATATGTATTAAACCCACAACAGTACAATATTGCTGACTAAACTATAGTACATTTATTATTGTTAGGCCATCTAAAACACACCTAATGCATAATGAAATGAGGTACTTACTTGAAAATCTAATAAAAACAATTTTCTCATGATACATACACAAAGAACACCTACCAAACTCCTGTAGCAAGAAGAAGAGAATTGGAGTTCTTAAATGCCAAAAGTGCTGGTTCTCCCAAAAGAAAGTTACAAAGAATCGTACCCGCAAAAATAGACAACATACAAGACAGCCAGCAAGCCAAGGGATGCTTCCTTGAAAACATGTGAGATCCTGCAAAATAAATCAAAGTAATCTTACCGTTATTGTAAAAAATATGTTGTGAATAAATTTTAAATCAATCATAAAACTTAAACTTTTACTTATGCCATGAATCTGTTGTAAAACTATAAACTTTACATGTTGTTATTAAGGGATAAAGAAACTTAATCACAGATCACACCATAAATTCACAAAGTAATAAGAAATATTTTACTGTATATCTTTTGTTTCATTATAAAATTAATAATACTAGTATAAACATCAGTGATGTTAAGTAGAAAGAGGTAGACTTCTGTAAAGATTGATAACTTGATACTCATGTGAGAGCATGAATCATGGTTGTTAGAGCTCATACTTAACCTATTGACTGCCGATTCACTGTATAATGTACGCCTCTGGAAGTTGAATGTCAGTGTGCCATATAAGGTGTATGAACTGCAAAGATTCCGCACACGTTTAGAGTAGCCGTAGTCAATGGGTTAAAGCATGAACACTAATTTTTGTATTTCATAAAACATACTACAGGTGACACAAAAACTGAAGATTTTACATACACATTAAATACACATTATTTTACCTTTTAACTATTCAATGTTACTTTTTTTTGCTTCAAATTTATGACTAAATAATAACTTACAAGATCATTTTCATAGTCCTAACAATGAATATCAATAGAAAGACTTAAGCAGGATTAAATTCATGATACCTTAACTACTTTATAATACTATGATCAAAAACCTCAGCTAACTAACAAACCTACAAACACAAAAAAAGTTTAATTACAATGGATGATTTTTGACATGACTTAAGAAAAGGTCAGAATACTATTGATGTAAGTTTTTCTTTCCTATCTTCTAGCTAAGCAAGTAATGGTTAAATGTTGCAGGGATGGGCAAATGTGATCATAACCAACCAAGTACCTGCATACAAGTGGTTGGTGAGCCAATATGTGTAGTGTGGTTAGGGTGTGATCAGACTGCACAATGTCTGCTCACCTTGACTCTCTGGCTGCAGGGCACATTAGCTGTATGAGATAGCCCATACTACACTGACAGTGTCACTAATAAGGGTACATTAGCTGTATGAGAGATGGCAGTATCACTACTATCCTACTTCTCACCATATTATACTAAGCCCAATCACTGAGGGTCTCCATGGTCCACCATCTTAGCAGCTAGGAACTGGTAAGTGTTTCCTGGGGGAGGGGGGGGGATTCACGTTGGGGAGACAGTGCAATGGATGACTGCAAAACCTTATTTTTAAAAGCAGACAAGCACGAGCCAAACAAGAGGGTAGTCACTTCCCTGATGCCAGCTTTTTTTCCATGATAGTCCACGGAATTGGTACAGTTTGGATCAGACAATCGAGGTTTTGGGGAACAATCCACCTTTCAATGGGTACTAGCAGAGCCAGAGTGGATGGTTTCAGTGCTTTCTATTACCCCTGGCCCAATGCAGACATTGGGGAAAAAAAGAATACCCTGGGAAGCAACACTAACCACTTGGCAAGATCCTGGAGAAGAAGGATGAGAAAAGAAATAAGAAATTATACTTGCCTTTGTCAAAAAATGGTGGGTTGATTGAAGAATGGTGACCAGGGGAAATTGAAATCCTGTGAGAGACAAAACAGCCAGATGATGAAGATAATAAGCGATGAACATATGGGGAGTTGTCCACAAGCCTGCCTGGAGAATCTCATTCAAAGGCTTGAAAAGATGGGAAGCAAGAGAGTGAGACAGATGATGAAGCTGATGCAAAGAATTGTGATATAGCTTGCAAGTATCCATATCAAGAGAAGAATAAACCAACAGAAGGTGTTAATGGACCTATCCATTAAAGGTAAAAATAGAGAGGTCACTGGAAGAAGAGAGGTCCCAGGGTAAGAACAAATGATGGCAAGGATTCTGAAAGGGAGAGATCCATGATAAGTAACATTGAACAGTCCAACTAGGACATGGAGCCCATCTGGGTCTGAACAAACATATAAATGAAAGATAGAAAAAAAGGAGATAGGAGAGAGAGTACAGTTGCCTTATCTAGCAGCAGAAGTCTTATGACCAGTCTGGATGCAGGAGTAAATAACGTTTGTGGAAGAGGGTATGAGAAGCATCAATAGCATAGATATCCAAATGCCAGTGACCACAGGCAAGAAGGAGAAGGACATAAGTCTTCAGAAAAAGGTGGTACAAAGAGCAAGAAGCCAATAGTGTGAACAGGACACAGTTGGGACCATGTAACACCAGGTCAGCAAAGTAGGAAAACGTGGAAGAGAGTAGAGAGGCCAGGGAAGAAACACCCTGTGATACAAAAAAAGGGTGAAATGTAGTGTACAATGCTGCTGATAACAAGCAATGGTGAAGACCAACAAACCATGGTTGAACAGTCAAGTAAAAAAAGGTAGAAAGGTGGTTCACAGTAGGATAGCCAGGAAGAAAGGAGAAGCAAATGGACCAACAACAAAAGACCTACCACTGTCATTGGTAGAAAGACAAAATGAAAGGGCAATATGAATGTGACAAGAAAAAGGCTACATAACTGAAGAGTCCAGCTTAACAGGTGATGGACCAGACATATCCTACATATGAATATGGAGGGGAAATATCCCTTGATGAAAAAGCTATGTGTGAGGTTGAAGCATTAGAGAGATGACGTTCGGTTAAGGAAGGAGGTTTGGATGCTAACCAAAGAAGCAGAAGAAACCAAGGCTGAGCTGGCTAAAGAGAAGCCACCAGGAGGACTCGACAAGAAATGTTGCATATCAAAGCAAAGATCTGAGGGAGGAGTGAATAAGGAGGAAGGCATATATAAAAAGGTAAGACCAAGTCTGGCTAATAGCATCAACAGCCAGAGCTGAAGGATGAGAAATTAAGGACCAGAAGAGAGGAAGCTTGGAGTTGAGAGGGGTCGCAAAGGTGTCCATGAGAGGAGTGCCCAACCAAGAGTGAACCCAAAAAATGATTTAGGTGTGGAGAGACCACTTCATATGTAGTGCACAGTCTGGCTCAGAGAGGCAGTCTGCAAACAAGGTTCATAGCTCCCTGCACATGACAAGTGACAAGACAGATTTGATGGGAAAGAGCCCAGAAGAGGAGGTCCAATGCCACCAAACAAAGACTCCTGGAATGGGTTCCCTAGATGGTTGATGTTAAAAACAATCATGGCATTGTTGGAGTGGATCATGACCAAGTGATCCATCAGAAGAAGTAGAAAATAGGAACACTGGGAATTTAAGCACATCAATGTGGAGTGAACTATCATCCTGTGTATAAATGTCAGAAGTCATGTTGTCATTTAAATATATGCTCCAACCAGAGAGGGAAGCACCAGAGAAGAGATGGAGAACCACTCAGAGGTATGGTAAGGAAATGCAAGATGTCTAGCATGGTCTAGCAACCATGATAATTCCTTGAGTAAAGGAGAGGGGAGGTTTACAATCAAGGACAATAAATCCATAGAAGGAATCCACTGGTCTTGCAAGGTCCATTGGAAGAGGTGCATGTGTGTACATTCAAAAGAAATGAGGGGCTCCAGGGAAGCCAGAGGCCCCAAAGCAAAGGAATCTTTCAATGCTGAAGATAGATGGGGTCAGAGGGAAGAGAAAAGGAAATATAGAGAGAAAACTGTAAAAAAAGACTGTGGGGAAGAACATGAAAAACCCATCCATTGGCAGAAAACCAAGACCAATGGCTGGCAAAGAGAGAAGGCAGGTACCCACTGGACCCAACTTGAAAAGACAGTCACTGACAAGAAAAACAACAAACCAGCCATCAGGTAGCAGGAAGATGAAGAAATTAGGAAGGCCTAAAAACCTGAATGGGAATTGTAGAGGGAGACTGAACCAGTTGAGGAACAGGAATTGAAGGGCTAAGTTGAGAAAGAAAATTACAGTCAATTGAATTTTTGAATAAGTGATGTGTCAATCAAACACAGAAAATACAGAAGTAGAAAAGTTTAAATATAAACACATCTAAGTCTGTGGCAATTTCTAGTTGTGGATGACAACTAGTCTCTTTTTTTAATCTGGTCAAGATGACACACAGAAAGCATCCTAACATTTGATAATTATTTATATAAATATAATATGTATCTGTGTGTCAGTATGTATGATATATATCCATTTCTACAGATAGTTATATATGTAACTGAGGCTCTTTCTATATATACATGTACATATAGATATGTAAGAACATGCTTAAAAACAAGAGGGAATCCTCAATAGCCGCGGCACTTGAAATTCTTTTTAGGCAGGATTAGAGTAAATTAATCTACGAGACCTTTGTTTTCCTTTATATTAGCTATATTTTTGTGCACCAGCAATACCAAGCATGGGCCAAGCATATACCCAATTAGATTTTATTACTCATCAGGATCTCTACCAGCCTCTCCTCAAATTTAAATTCTTTTAGGCAAGATTAGAATAAATTAATCTATGAGACCTTGGGCGTGGTCAAGTACATCAATCGAAAGGGTTTGTCCTCCTGAGTCCAAAACTGTAATTAGATCTCATATCAGCCAAGAGATGACAGAGCTATGAGCTAAAAGTTTGTACTTGAAAAAACCAAAACTAGAGCAGTTCTATGAGCCACTATGCTGCAGCTAACAAGGTAACAGAAAGTTACTTGACCCATTAGTCTCTCTTTATCAGGTGAAGAAAGAACCAAAACATTCAATCCAAGTTAACTGTAACCATTCTTTTAAATGTATTTATCCACCAACAGTTTGATATGTAAATTTAAACTTAGTTATATTATATTTTAAAAAATTATGTCTTGTGTAACTGTTGTAATCCAAACCAAACTCTAGGGTCCACCTAATCTATATTGCTGTATCTTAGATATTTATTCTGCAGATTCTTATCATCAGGTAGAATCTATTTAATGAACTATATATATATGAAACTGCAATATATAACTAGGACTATCTTCATTGGGTCAACCACAAAATACAAGCTTATCAATAAGGAAGCACACCTAAGAAGATACAATTTTGATCTTGCATAATGAGATGGCATAGAGATAATAAAATATGATCTCCAGCAGTCTAGAGGACCTAATACTGTCATACATATAATACTTGGCAAAGTTTAAGCCCAACATGCTATATATATTGTTAGCTTGGTATACATTCTCCATACTTTCCAGTTTCAAGCTACTCTGGCAGAATTCCTTGCAAAACAGCCAACTATGACAAATACTTTTTTCTTAACCACTAACTTATCCAGGCCAAAACAATTTTTATCTTCTCCTTTGATGAAAAAAAAAAAATGTTTAACAGTTACTTACCTTCATTTAATTGACTTGTAGCTGTTATGTCTAAAATAATATTTAAGTAATAAAGACCATTAAACACTGATTACGTAGTGCTCCAGCACAAAATACCTGATAACTACAGTTCAAACCTGAAAACCTAAAACTTCCAGAGATAAAATCTCAAGAATCAATACACTTCTAACAACTTTTCCAAGTTATCCATAGTTGTAATGTATAACTTAGGTTAACAATAATATAATGAGAAAAACAAAATAAAAACATATTGCATAAACAACATCTTAGAAACGTTATTAAATATGTACAGATTATTTTAACTGAACGTTTCACTCAACTTAGTAGACTTTAAATTGTTGTCAGTTATTTTGAGTCCATTCCACAAAAATGTGGTGATATGTCCATGTTTCTTTGTACTGAAGATAATAACAGAATACAAATTTAAAAAAACAGGCTAGTCTCCAGTTATGCCAGTTTTATTTTTTTAACAGGGCAGTTAACTTATGGAACAAGTTGCTATCAGCAGTAGTAGTGGAGGCCACTGCTTTACAAAACTTTAAGAGAGTTATCACTAATTTCCTGGATGGTTTTAAACTTTTACTTTTCCTAAAGGTAAATGTGCAAGGAAGGCCTTCATGGACCCAATGACTCTTTATGTTAAGTTAGTAGTACTTCTACTCAAAAGCATTTCTACTGATTTAATGTTTGTGTTCTATTATTATTTAAGCAAAATACCCAAGGAATTAAATGCTGTACCAGATTTTAACTAAACAGGAATGTATGATAATGCCCTGCATACCAACTATACATTTTGGTACAGGATATTTAAATTCTTAAACTAGTTACTAAACACAAATTCTTTTAAAAGAAAGTAAAGTTTTTATTTTCCATGCATCTTTTAACTCTCGATTATAGTAAAAATTTAGAATAGTTGATATAAAGAAAGAATCAATGATTTTAAACTTTGATTTTGTAACAAAATATTATATTTTAAGTTGTACTGGGATAAAACTAAAATTTGTTAAATATATCCATGATAATTTCATTACCTGAAATACTTATTTTAATAATTCAAACCAGGTACCTTTTATAATATGATGTCACTCTTTTTAATGTATTAACTTATCTACCATGGTCCCCCCTACCCATAAAAAATGGTAAAAATATCAAAAGAAAATATGAATATAACCCTTTAGTGCTTCACATTCACAAGTATACATGTCAAACTTCCATCTGCCTGCTCTGTGAAATTAATGTGTGTATAGGAGATGGTAAGAGAGATTAGCTATCTTATACAAAACTCACTGTATGTTCAGCAAATTATTCTTATTATGTTTTAACTCAGTTATGTTAATTCATATATTATATTTTCACCACTTATTATACAATTTTGTTTTTAATTTAACTTGTTACTTATTATTTTTACTTTCACATTCATTAGTTTTGCCATACAATCCCTACTGTACTGTTATTTGACTATATTTAAACAGTAATGTTATTTATCACTGATGTTAAGCTTCTTTAAAGTGACACTGTCGGAGCTATTTAATGAGTTTTTAGTGGTCACTAGATGTTATTAAGAAGGATTGTACCAAATTCTGCACATATGTTCGTGTCACGCTTTGCAAGATGAGAGGAAATCTGTAACTGCAAAAAAACAAATTTTAAGTGTTTTTAAGTAAGTTATATTACATATTTTTTTGAAATGTTAGTTTCATTAGCAGTATTGATCAAGTTGTTTGAAATAAGATAATCTTATGAATTAAAATTTTTCATAACACATTTTTTATCATCTTGCATTGTTAACTTGGTGCATGGATTAATTATTAACCAAAACCTTCTAAAGTGGCCATACTATGTCAGTATGTGAGATCAAAAGTATTAAAGTGAGAGTACCCAACTAATGGATCAAATCATTATAAGTAAGAATGGTATATTAAATTAGTTTTATTCATTACTGCTGAGCTGGTTTTTAGTTGTGATCTATAAAGATAGCTTTGTTTTGATTAAAAGTTCTAATTATTTACAACACAGTGGCTAGATACTTGGCAGCCAGGAACTATCTTCCAAATACTAAACACCTAGCAGTCCAAAAATTTGAATATTGAGACCCACAGTAATATTAATAATAATGATGATGGTATATAATATTTGAAAGATTGTTTCTGGCTGCTGGGTATCTAGCCACTGCATACTTACAAAGTTCTGAAATAATTCAAACTAGTAGTTTTGTCTAGTTATAAAAATGAATTATCTTACAACACTGACTAGCTATCAACTCTAAACTATAATTTTAGTCCTTATACATCCAAATAAATAACTTATCTATACATATGATAATTACATTGTTAATAAAAACTTTGTGTGAAAGTAAAGTCTATAATAAATGTCAACCACATTATATCCTTGAAGTAGAAAATGTCAAGTGTTAACATAAGTTATAACTATTTTTTGTTTTGCATTTGTTGCCTTCTTTAACTTGTGACAGAAAAAAAACTTGTAGTGCATTTTACTTAGCAAAGTGATAAAGATATACAATGCTTTTAAATTAAATGTGCAATTTGCTAATGGTGTACGAATAGAGGTCCAACAGTAGCTAATTTATGGTGTTTCAAAATGTCTTACTCACACAAATAATATTATATTTATACAAGAATGTCAAGAGTATTTTTACTAATTTTATTATTTATTCAAATTACTAGCAGTATTTCTACTAACTAATACTATTTTTATGTAATACTACTATCACGAGGAGAGCTAGTTACTCTATATAACCTGGTTTTACCCTTGTGGCAGGCATTCTCACAAGTTTCACTTACCAGATGCTAAGTCTTCTTTCACATACATACATACTATTGCACAGTGAGCAGCCTCGAAATATGGAAACATTTTTAGCTTGGTAACTTCGTTTGCAAGTTCGAGGAATGCTTCGGGATCCATTTCGATAAATGCGTGTGTAGTTTTTCAAATATAAACTATTTACTTCCCACTATAACTATTATCTATATGTATAATACGTAATTAGTGTAAGAGACTTAGCATCTGAAATCTGAGACACAACACAAACACATTTAGTTTTGAGACGGTGTCACTTTTCCTCTTATAGAGGTCGCTTTTATTATATACTTTACTTTGTATATAACAGACATTATATTGTTGTAAGCTATATTTTCATTGTTTTGATATTGATTTTAAGATCACGTTATTTTATAAAAGTAGATCTAGAATACTGTTGCGTCATCGAGGTCACGTGAGTCGTGTGGCGCCACCTATTTTCTATGATCCTGTACCTTGGCGAATGCTCTAGTATTTACTAGATATAGGGTAGGCTGGTATATAAAAGAGGGTCACAACGTGACAGAATAATAATGTGGGTGTAGATAGTGAGTAATTGAACTGCAGTCAGAAGTATTATTGACGTTCGTTGATATAGCGTTTGTTTTAGCGCGATTGTTGAAAATAAGTGTATCGTAAAGTTGTATTCGGAAAGAATAAACCAGTTTTGTTAAGTAAGGACTTGTGTCGCTAAAGTTTCGTCGGAACAAAGTTACGGAAAATCAATTAACAAACGGAGACGAAACAATACTGAGAATTTTCCTGACAAAATTACAAAACCCTATAATCAGAGTACTTTCATCAGGGATAAACTGGTGAAGAAAAGTCCACCTTTCGAAAGTAAATGGCTTACAGGGTTTTCTATTTTTGTCTTAAATTGATTTTCTGAATGTACATGTTTTATTATCATCATGGCGGCTTGACTTGGTGGTTAAGACAATCGACTGGCAATCTGCGGGTCACTGGTTCGAATCCCGTCATCGTACATGCTCGTAAGTGGGGAACTGTAACGTAACAGTAAATCCCACTTTTGGTTTGAAAAAAATAATTAACAGATGGCAGTGGTGGTATTGATTAGCTGCCATCCATCCAATCTGTCATTTTAAAATTAAGAATGGCTGTCGCAGATAGTTTATGAGTAGCTTTGCGCGAAATTCAACAAACAAAGAAACCTAACATCATAAGTAGAATTTTCGTGAATGTTACTAATCGAATGACTTTACTAAATATCTAGAAACAAGGTTACTTTATAAATATAAAAAATCAGTAAAGCATACTGTAATGTCTCCGTTCGTTAATTAACTTTTCGTAACTTCGTTCCGACGAAACTTTAGCGACACAAGTTCTTACCTAATAAAACTGGTTTATTCTTTCCGAATACAACTTTACGATACTGTTGCGTCATCGAGATCACGTGACAATTCTCACGCTCTCTTGTTTCTAGAACTATCCCGTATCTTGGCGAATGGTCTAGTATTTACAAGAAATAGGGTACGCTGGTATATATATAAGAGGGGAAAACGTGACGCGGTAATGAAAGGTAATGTGTGTGTAGATAGTGAGTAA
>NW_013670484.1:73986-75801 GCF_000517525.1 Limulus polyphemus | reverse complement strand
ACTGCATCTATCTGGGTGTGAAAGAGTCAAAATCAAGTTTCAACCTGAATAACATATAAATTTTTGTAACTTTTTCTGGGTTTACAACTTCAGTTTTTTAACGTTTGCTGACGTGTATGTTTTGTAGACTTTAAATTTTGCTTAACTTGCTTTGATATATTAGGCATTTGGATTTTAACTTGTCGGGGTGATTTATTTTACATTTTGGAGATTTTTCTAGTGTAACACTTGGTAGAAATCACAATGAACTCGTAAGAGAAATCTATTGAAGAATTCTCCACACCTCTCTCATCAATTCAACACACCCACCAGTAAAACTTGCCTTTATTTTGTCTTGTGTTTGCAAATTTGATTGTTGTTTATTTAATATTGTTGTTGTATGTGTGTTCTGCGTCTCGACTCTATCTTCATGACGAAATTAGTCAGATTTCGGAGAAAAGCATAAACTCATTTAGTAGGCCCGAACTGACTACTTTTCGGGAAATTCGTGCATTGGAGAATATTACACAAGAAACTCTACTTGTACATAAACCGTAACAAACAACCAACATTGATTATGTTTATTTGCTTGTTCCAGAAATTTCGAGCAAATCTGCACAAAGACTATATGTGTACAGCCGTTCCTAATTTTAAACTTATAGAAAGAAGGAATAAGCAGATAGTCAACAGCACCCAGTGCAACTTCCCACCACATAGTGGGTTTTGACTGTCACTTATAGCGCACACATGTTCGAAAGTAGCGCGTTTTTGTACCAATGGGCCGCACATCGATGTTAAAATTTAAAATGAACCTAAATCCCTCCCATGAGGACTGGACTGGACCATGAAACTTTGGACCTCGATCAGCTGTCTATACTCGCTGGATATGTGGAAACTAAAAAAAAAATTGGTGCTATGAGGGGCTTAAACAACTGCATGGATGTTCACATAAAATCCACAAACATCAATGAAAAGTCAACAAACATCTGTATATACGTTTGACTTGTTTGAATATACTATATAAAAACAAATGGAACGTGTTGCTATTTGTTCATTGTTGAAATTTATTGCCAACAAGTCACAGACACCTACTGTAAAGAGTCCAGCCTACAATACCTCACAGTAGCTATACGGCTTCGGACTTTCGAATACAAAGTGTCAACAGTTAGCCATTGCATGTAAAAAACAAACAACAACAACAACAAAAAAAAAAAACAACAACATTAAATGCCATAAGCAGCTGCGCTCTAACTACATAAGCATAATAGTTTTACATCACAAAAATAGGGGTTCGGCCGAACACCTCCTGTGTACGTGCATAATTTGTCATATCCATTATTGACGACACTTTCGCTCATTATAGAGTTCTTCAGACCGGGCCGGCATGGCCAGGTGGTTAGGGCGCTCGACTCGCAGTCTGCGGTTCGAATCCCCGTCACACCAAACATGCTCGCCCTTTCAGCCGTGGGGGCGTTATAATGTGACGGTCAATCCCACTATTCGTTGGTAAAAGAGTAGTCCAAGAGTTGACGGTGGGTGGTGATGACTAGCTGCCTTCCCTCTAGTCTTACACTGCTAAATTAAGGACGGCTGGCGCAGATAGCCCTAGTGTAGCTTTGCGTGAAATTCAAAAACAAACAAACAATCTTCAGACCGATTACGATACAACAGACACAAGTAACGGTCAGAACACCATTTATATAGGCAATTTGCTACAACACATCCCAGCCCGCTTTAAGAGCTTTGGATTAAGCGAAAGGCGTTGTCTGCAATGGATATGACGAATATAGTGTGGTTGAAATACTCTTATTGTACTGTTACGTCTCCGTTTGTTAA
>NW_013670484.1:68062-73918 GCF_000517525.1 Limulus polyphemus | reverse complement strand
TCCCCACACATTACATTCCCCTCTTTTATATACCCGCCTACCCTATATCTAGTAAGAACTAGAACATTCGCCAAAGTACAGGATAATTCTAGATAGTAGAGAGCGTGAGAGTCACATGATCTCGATGACGCAACAGTACACTCTTCTACTCCCTAGGGGACTAGATTAAGAATGTAGTGTTAAAAAGGTAATAGGCCTAACATAATGTCTTATGACAAGTAAAATTAATTATGATAATGCTTCACTAGCTTGTAAAAGGCGTTCATACCATAACAATTGTTATTATACCGTTTTCTTAATTCTTGAAAATCCCCAAGGCACTAGAAACAAATGTAGTTTAAAATAAAAATACACTAGGCTTATTACTGATGGCTTATAATAAGTATAAAACTAAAAGTAAAATTGTTTACTCTTGGCAAGGTATTAAAATATTTTGTGTGAAAATAAATTAGTCGCAATATAAACTATAAAATTTCACTACTAAAGTCTAAGTACATTAAATGGAGAATAATGACAACAAAACCTCTGCATATGTTTATGATCGTGGCTATGCGTATAAAGTTGCGTTGTAATGGCTTCTTTCAGAACTGGTTTTATACCAAGACAAATTATGTGAGAAATTCAATTATTTTTGTGTTAAACAATAATTACTTGTTATCTTCAGGTTCAAGAAATACAGAAACAAAGCTTTAGTTTCGCATTTACTTTCGAAATGTTATTATTTTTAGTATAGAAAAAACATCTCGTTGTATTTATTTATTTTAACTATAATGTATTTTCGTTTCATATTACAATTCTGGTATATTAATTTTTTAAAACATAAATTAGAATATCTACAGGAAACAGCGTGTACAGATCACGTCACGAGGAATATTATAAATGCAGCTAATGGGGATGTGATTACTGTGAGTTGTATAGAATGCAAGCTACCAACTTTTAACTTTCTAAACCATGATACAGTTACTTCGTTGTTTGCCAATTTCTGGACGCAGTTTATTCAAATATGAATCAATACGTCATGGACGTTCATTTCTGATAAAATATTTTAACTGGAATGGACACCTCCAACGTGGTACAAACTTGGGCCTTGTATTGAGATCATGGTGCCCTCTGTCGACTAAAATGCAGAACGTTGTAAATTACAACTTGTCTGCGATATTTTTTCATTACAATACAAGTAGCAAATACCATGCACAGAACACCAATATCTTTCAGCGTGTGACAAACGGTACGCTTAGGTACGTGTATAATATGGAATCTTGCAGGAACATGAGTACTTCTCATAATAACCAGGTTAATCAGGATATACATCATTTTAGACCAAAAAAAGCTTTAATACTGACTAAGTTTTCACGTTATGAGTATGAAAAAAGAAGACACCCAGATTTGTCAGAAGAAGAGCTCATAAAAAATGTGAGTTCAATGTTTATCTTTCAGAAGCTTCATTTGATTTATCCTTCAGTGTTTAGTTTCAAAATTAGTTAATTATTATATTAGTTAATGTAAGTGTAATAATCTTTGTGGTTTGTACCAGTTTACTGAGGTTGCTGTGCTTGAACTTGTTTTTGTTAAGGCTATTCAACTTCTTTACCTAACAATGAAAAAAGAAAGACATAAATGATTAAGACAGTATAAGGCATAATAATAATATAATAAACTGCTTGCTTTACTGTTTGTGTTACAGTCTGTGGTAGCATAAATATATAGATGTATCATTATATGTGAATGGTGCTCAAGTATCCTTAGTTTATAATGTTTTAATTTCATATTATATGTAAATTTAATAGATATAGCTATTTGTCTTTCTTTAGTTAACAACAACTTCAACTTAAAATATATATTTTTCATTTGTGGAATACAGTTTGATGATATTTAAAAAATGTATAATACATGTGTCATTGATAATCACAATACAGATTATTTAGCATATATCATACATATAAGTTATCATAACTAATTATGTTTTTTTTTATTCCATGCATGCAAAAATATAATACAAATCTTGGTCAATCTAAGTCAAACAATTCTGTTTTAAAATGTAAATAATTTGTTATTTTACTTAGCATAGGTTTCAGAATATACACAACACATTTTAGTAAAACATTTTAACAAGAAACATAGAGTAGAATTGCAGGAAGTGTAATGTAAAAACTGCATGTTATACAACATTAATATTCAGTATATATTCTCAGTTAGGTAGAACTAGGTCACCATTCCATTTTCAAAAATGGGTCATGATCACTTGTGTGACCTCTTTGTAGCAATATTGTTAACTAGTGTATGTCTTAATAAAAAAAATTAATACCTGTTTAGATAGTTACAAAAGAAATTTCAGGGGCTTTAGAGTGCAATATTGAACAAGATAACTGCTTTATGCATTTAGGACTCTGAACTGGTTTTACATTTCTGGATCTATCATACTTTAACTTGTTCGCTGGAAAAAATGAGTAACAAAATATTTTGTTAGTCTGTACAAAATCAAAAATCAAAATCTTAGAATTTCATCAGTAATTAAGAAGAAAATTTAGCTTTTATTCTCTATAATTCTAAAACAAATATATATATATATATATAAGCAACTTAAGTGAAAAACCTACTTGTAGTACCACTATTTTTGTTTTGCATTCTTTGCACCAGATGAATGTTTTCCACCTGTAAGATGTATATATATATGACCATCAGTTTCATTTATAAGTACATGTCAGGTCTTGACTTTTTGAAGGCATTATAAAACGGTTGCTAGTTATGTTTTCCCAGTACCATATTTGGAACAGCTACTAGCAACAACATTATTCTTCTATAAAATTAACTGTAATTGTGCCACATTTAATTATTTCATGAATTACATTTTTATAAACATTATCTGTTCAATTGTTATCCAAATTCAATTTAATCTTGTAACAGTGTTTTTATTTTAACTGTTTTACAACAGTTAAAAGATGCTCCACTAGGGCAAAAAACTGGTTTATCTAAGCCATGAGTATGTAGATTGGTAAAAACTACAATTCCTCACTACTGATGGCCACCCTATACCAAAAATTAGAGCTCTGGTATTAAATGCTGAAAAGTTGCAAAGCATTAGAGACCAGTAGATCTAACATTTGTGTTAATCATGGACAAATTAAGACAAATGTGGAAAAAGAATCTACAGTTTACGCGATTTCTATGTTATTATTACCTCCAATGAGCAATCATTTGGGCACACTATTTCTAACTGTGCTGCTGTCAAAACTGCTCTGTGGATGCTGGATGGTATGATTAAAGTCAGCTGACCTTTGTGCTTATTGCCTAGGTATCCAATCAAATGAGTTTCTTGATAATTAGATTTGGCGTATCCCATGCAGCTCAAATGGAAATGGTAAAATCAACATTGCAGTAGCAAGTGAAACAATCTCGTTAATCACAATTGTAGTAATTTTCTACACTCAGAATCTTGAAATATAAATGACTGAATTGCATATATCACAGGTGTAATGATACTCGGCAAGAATCTTGAAGTTTCCTTCTGGAATGTATACTAATAAATTGTTTCTAGTGCCTTCTAAGATTTATTAGCAAAGCTGCAACACTAACCAGCAATATTCTAGTTTGCGAGCATTATTTTAGATTGTATTATTTGTGAAAAATGGGTATTTATTTATGCATTTGATGTAGTATATAGCAAAAGGACTTTTGAAAAGAAGTTTAAATTTTTTTTGTGGTAATAACACTTTGCTGGATTTAAGAGTGTTTAGGTATTATGATGTTAAAGTTTGTAGAAGCAGCCATCACTAGATAAAAAAATAAAGGAAGTATTTTTGACCTTGTAAATTAAATTATTTTGAAAAATGTATTGGATGTTTATCTCACATTAATTTTTTTGTACATGAAAAAAAGATAAAAACTGAAAGTAAGAATACAGATTTGTTGGCTTAAATGAGCTATTCAAGAGTACAAGTCATCTTTGTCTGTTAGACAGATGGTATAGGTTCAGGCCCAGTCCTGGAGTCTCTTTTCAATTATTGGCTTTTTCATGTGAAAAAATATTTTTGGAAAGTTTCCTTTCATTGATTCATAGTGGGATTTAGAATATATTTATCTTGTGTAAAACTGGTACCATGTTTAAAATCATATTTATGCAATATTCATTGGAGTTTTGAAACTACTCTTTAAAAAATCAAAACAAGGTATTCTTACAGATAAAGTTAAGTCAATCTCCTTTACAAAGAAGAAAAAAGTATAAACTCATATCTTTTATGTCTTAAACCATGGCTACCTAAATGTATGCCCTGTAAAATTAGATTTGGAAATGAAAACCTTGTAAAATTTGTAAGCACATGTATTAAATTACTCATGTTATTTACACTTTTGTCTTTACCTGTGTGAAAGAATGCCATTATTTGTGGCTGATGTAGACCTTTTACTATACATAACAAGTGTGAGAATTAATCAGTTCAATGAAAGCTTATAAATAAATGCCTTTTTTTTGCATAAAAACAATATGTTGTATGTTTCAGTATGCAAGTAATATATTCAAAACTCAAGTATAGTAAGATGGGACATATTTTAGCTATTTTGTTAAATCACTGATGAATTACCTGACATGCCCTTTTTTCAAAAATACCTGTAATTGTACTCGTATTACAACTGCTGCTAGTTTGTGATAACAGTGAAAACAGATAGTATCTTGTTCATACATAGATCTAGGCAATTAGTAGAATTTGTTAATTCATTGGGCTCATTAAGCAGGTACATTCAACTGATCAATTATTCTTAAACAAGAGGGCTAGAAAAATCAAAATAACTTATAAAGCTAAAAATTGGGTTTTGATACCCGCAGTGAGCAGAGTACATGCAGCCCATTGAGTAGCTATGTTTAATGACAAACAAACTCATTGACATATTTTGACTACTTGGATAGTTGGAGTAATCTAAAATACTAACAGTGGAAATTTTGATTAATTAATTAGTTTCATGAGTCATGACACTAATTGGTTGAGTTGAACAAACTTAAATTAATCAACAATAGTAATGAAAAATCATAATGGCTGTATATCAGTTACTAGATAGTTGGTATAATCAGAAATACTAATTTTGATTAGTTGAATTAGTTGAACATTTTAGTGACATTAAACAACTTCATCATAATTCTGTTTACTGGCTAGTTGTAATAATAAATAGTAAAATAGTAATAATCAGAAACAATAGTTGAACATTTTTGTGACATTAATCAGTTTAGTCATAATTTTGTTTATTTTTTTGTGTGACACTCAACAATATAATTGATGTTCATAGCTAAACAGTTATTTTGATTGAGTTAATCACCCAGCTCTATTCATAAACATAGATATTTTTTATAATGTTCAATAAAATTCACTGAAGTAAAAAGTACAGCAACTCTCAGCAGTATAGTGAAGCAACTTGCCAATATCTAGTACATAGTAATGAATTATGAGCCTGGAAACCCATAAATCTAATTATGCTTTGATATATTGTTAAATGGGTAATATTTTTATGTCAGAAACAAGGTTGCCTGCCGAAAAAAATTAGGAGGGGTCAAGTAACTCAAGTTTTGAAAAATTGTGAAATCGAAATAGTTTTCTTCTATGGAAGACTGGAAATCCATAAATATAATTATGCTTTGATATATTGTTAAATGGGCAATATTTTTATGTCAGAAACCAGGCTGCATGCAGAAAAAATTAGGAGGGGTCAAGTAACTCAAGTTGAAAAAAATTATGAAATCAAAATAGTTTTCTTCTATGGAAGACTGCAAGTCAGCATTTTTCTGGCAGGGGCTGAATAAATATAAAAATATGATTCGATTAAAATATCTTCTAAACTACTGGATCAACGAGAAATAAAAGAATTTAGATA
>NW_013670484.1:59275-67414 GCF_000517525.1 Limulus polyphemus | reverse complement strand
AACCAACCAACCAACCAACCAATAACATAGAAGAATAATTTTACATATCTAGTAATTTTTTATCTTTTTGACCCTTCCTGCAGGTGCCCATGGTCAGAAATATGTTCTCAAGAATTAAAAGCTTAACTAATGCAATAAGAAATCAAGCAGTTAAAATATACAGTTAAAATTTGAAAACATAATACAAAAAAAGAGAGAGAGAAGGAAAACTTCAGTCACTTGAGAGTTTATGGATTTTACAGACATTTCTTTGCTTCTTTGGTGTTACTAATCTAGTTTTGATATTAAATGGTTTCACTTAGTTTATGCAATACATATGTCTTGTTGGCCTTTTTATTTTATCATTTGCTTAGTTGGAAGAAAGAGGATCTGACTACCAGAGTCTTCTTCATCACCATCATATTCACACAAAAAACAAAGACTTGGTTGTGGAAACCCTTAGGTAAGTTCAGTCTGTCAACTCGGGGTTTTTAAAAATTCAGAATACTGTGTTTTTTAAGTTCTGTACTTTATTAAACACTGAAATATGCATTTTTCCTATTAGATTTTGTTTCTGTTGTAGAGGTTTTGCTTATTTGGCTAGTAAAAAATGTTGATGTATATACATATATATAATTTATTTTTATTATTACTGTTAGAAGGCATGAACACTTTTTGTATTATCGTAACCTTAGTAAAAGAAAATAGGTCAATGTTGCTATTAGTTTTAACATCATTCTGACCCAAATACTTCTCAGTTAAAAATGTATCTATGAGTTATTGACTTTATCATTATGTAATAAATCAGAATGATTTATGTTGTGCAGTTTAATATATATAGACATGTCATTTTAATATACAAAAAACACATTAGTGAAACAAAGTGGTAGTATGTAGGTTTGTTCCCAATTAGTAAGTATAATTCACTATTGTAAAATCATATGAAGACCACTTCAACAAAGCTGATGTCATTGAAATAGACATTTTTCAAATGTGTCTGTTATCTATGTAAAATTTTTGTAATTTTTTTTTTCAGTTGTTGAAATAAATACAAATACTTTTCATCACTGTTTCCAAATTGTGATAAAGTGTAAAAAGTTATTCCATGTCCAAATTTGTAATATTACAATAAGTTTAGTTTTCTTCATTTTTCAAAATTACTTTCTTAACTGTTAGTGAAGTACTTAGTGAAGTTTTACTTACAAGCACGTGAGAAACATTTGTAAGTTTGAATAAAGCAATACTAACAGCCTCTTGAAACCTTCTCTGTAATGTCAAAAATTATTTCAATTACTAAAGTATAAGTCTGATGGTTTAATTCAATTAACTTAGTTTAAAAGTTTCTTTATAGTTTTTGTTTAATACTGATATTTTAATCAAACTGGAAGAGTTAATTTGGGAACGTCATCTGGATTGTGTATACAATTTGTTTAAAAGTAAACTATAATTAGAAAAATGTGAGATGAAAAGAGAAATTTTGTGAGCTTTTTATTTTAACTTCATGCTGAAGAAATGTTGGTAACATTTTAATTTTTTTTACTGCAGACAGTATGGAATAGAAACAAAAGTAGTGAACAGGTTTGGTTATACAGATGCTAATATTGAATGGGCTGATATTATTTTTACAACTGGTGGAGATGGAACATTTCTTATGGCTGCCAGTAAGATTCATAGACAAGACAAACCTGTTGTAGGCATCAATAGTGATCCTTCACGGTATGTTTGCATGGATAGTCTTCAGTAAGCCAATATAATAACAAATTTTTTTGCATTAAATTAATATAAACTTCTATAGTTTTCTTTGATATATTATAACATGGTAACTTAAAAAATTAATCTGTGAGCATGAGTAGCCCAGTGTAGATATATGGTCTGCTACCCAGTTAGTTTCCAAGAAAGACTCACAGCACTTCAGTTTGGTATATAAATTTGTCCTTTATTTTTTAATAAACACAGACACAACAGAACTCACATTAAGTAATTTGACATTTTTAGTTTTATTTCAATTGGTCAAGAATATGCCAATTTTTTATAACTTGGGTACATTTTTCTTTGATTTTACAAATGTTACTCTGATGTTTGCTAAAGCAAATAATACAATATTAAATTATAAAAATCAGCATACACTTATCAGTTACTGTAACTGAAGCATGTGGTGATGCATTCTGAATTTATTATGTGTATGATTAAATTTATAAAAAAAAACAGCCCTTCTATCACTAAATATGTATTCATTATAGAAGTCTCCCTTTTACTTTGAAAGGGTATGAAAAAACTTGGTCATAACAAAAAGAAACTGAATTTGTTCCTATGTAATAATAATAATAATAGACAATATGCAAGGAAATTAATTACATGGAATTTTTAAGTTCTTTGTTTTAGTGTTCATTGTTATATGCAATATCTATATGTATGTTTGTAAAGATAAAATTCTCTCTATCCAAAATGTTTAAGATTATATTGTTTCAGGAAATAAAAGTGTATATCAAAATAATAACTTTTACTAATGTTAATTACTAGGTACTCTTACTTTTACTGAAATGCAAAAATATATCAAAAGTTGCAAAAAATGTGTAACTAGTAAATGGAAAAATATTTAGCATAAGATCCTGACACAAGGACTATTAATTAGTTCCTAACTAAAAGGAAGATTTGTTTCTTTGTGTGTTTAACTTTATAGTAACAGAAATGGTCTAGAATGTCTAGTTATTTACTGTTGACTGACTGAATACTGCTATCATTTAGTAATTGTAGTGTCTTTAGTTATTTACTGTTGACTGACTGAATACTGCTATCATTTAGTAATTGTAGTGTCTTTAGTTATTTACTGTTGACTGACTGAATACTGCTATCATTTAGTAATTGTAGTGAAAACTATTTATACAAGTAGAAGAATTTCCTATATATTTATAGGTTTACATAACTTAGTACAGACCATTGTTGCTACCTATTGATTATGGGCATCATCTGTACTATATTATGTACAAGTTTGTTTAAAAAGATAGATTCAAGCTGCCTTAACTACATAACATCTGTTGTATGGTTTGATCTAATTGGGTTATAAAAGTTATTGTAAGGTACCATTACCAGTAATATTAAAGATTTACATGACAAATTGTTATTATTTTCAGTGTGTTTTACAGTAGATTATGAAACATTTTTATTATTTATTATTATCGTCTTTCAGTTCTGTAGGACACCTGTGTCTTCCAGTGAAGTTTACTGATTGTATACCAGAAGCTGTGGAAAAACTCATGAATGGCCAGTTCAAGTAAGTAAGACACTTTTAAATAGCAGTTAGTTAATATTGTTATTTTATATATGACATAGTAGCCAATGTAGTCCTTTTAAGTCAAACCTTCTAAAGCATAGAATAGATGTATTTTGTACTTGCAATAAAAATATAAAAATATTTTACTATTTTAAGGAATCTATGTCATATTAATAACAATTGAAGAACCTTAGGTCATCTTCAAGTAAAGTACATCATAGTGCTTCTATCTATATGAAAGTGCAAATCTTTTAACTAAAAAATTATTATATATTTTTCAAAGTTGACATCTCGTACTTAAAATTTTAAATACACACACACACACACACACACATGTGCAAGAACTGGTTGTTTCATTATTTCCCAACAAAAGTATCTTAAGTATTGAGTAGTATGATTTTTCTTCAAACTGGCTTACCATATTTTAAGTTATTACAAGAAGGTTAATGTGGTACAAATACAAAAAAAATTAAAATGAACCAGCTGCTACAAATGAATCTTATTTATAGATCAATTTTAATAATTAGTATAATGATTCTTAGTATTTTGTGTAAAGATTATACATTATTCATTATACATCAGTCAAGTTTTATATATGGGCAGAATTCTTTACAGTAGGTGTCTTTTTTGGCGATAAATTTAAACAACAAACAAACAGTACATAGTCCACTTGTTTTAAAATAATATATTAAAACAAGTGAAATATATGTATGAATGTTTATTACACTGTTCATTATCACAGTTGTATTCAGAGCTTTAAATAATTCTCTTTTTTTTTTGTTAAAAGTCCACACAGGCTGGTTCAATTACTTTACAACACAGTTTGACAAGACCTAATTATTCTTTTTTTGCTGTGTTATTACAATATAGACTATGATAATTTCACTTTAAAATCACAAATTATCTAAATTATAACACTCACATCATCTTAAACTGAAACAGTTCTGTATATCTAACAATCAGTAATTCTTGAGCTTTTGAATGTACTTATTTAGCATGGAAAGAAGACTTCTAGTTCAAAATATTTATTACAGTATAATTTAGTGATCTTAGTTATGTTTTGAAGAAATTCTTATAAACTTTCTAAATTTGTGGAAGCTCAAATTTAGGTGATTTGTAACACACCTTTTAACTCTGTGGTATTTGATCAGGTGGACTCAGAGGCAACGGATTAGGGTGACCTTAAAAGGAGAACAGGCCTATACACCCCCTGTAGAACTTCATAACCAACAACTTCAGTATCCAGAATACAGGTTCATAGACTGTTACCAAGAGCAGCATAACTGTCAAAAAGGATCGGTTTTCACACCTGATGGATGCTCCAATTTTGTTCATGAACTTCCTGTTATGGCCTTGAATGAAGTGTTTATTGGTGAATCTCTTTCTTCTAGGTAACAATTTTTAAAAATACTAAGAAAGAGCAATAGAAACCAGGAAAGTTTCTCTCAAGTTGATAACCTTGCATCAGTAGTTTATAGTGAACCAAAAATGTTGATGTTTATCACAAGGGAATTTGTAATAACCTGTTTTTGAAGGTTTAAACATTTGTACATTATGTATTTTACTAAACACTAATTATATCATTTAACTGTTAAATTTTGATGGTAATATTTATTGCGGAAAGTGTGGTATTTGTTAGAATTGTTTGTTTTTCATAGTTTTGGTTTCAAGCTTCAGAAACTTGTAAACAAAAGATGTTACCTAAGCATGTATACAAATGATATCATACTGCATGTTCATATCCCTGAGAAAAAAAAAACTTTTAAGACTAAGTTTAGTAATATTATGCATGAAATCCACAATCCTGCATATTCATATCATATGCTACACACAAAGTGGAACATACTGGTGTTTTGTATATGATACTGCAATGCTTTTTATCAACAAGTTAGTACATTTTTTCAAAACTAAATTTCCTGTACTGGGAATGAGAGTGCAAAAAAAAAAGTTGAAAAACAGAGTTGTACAGGTTAAAGTTTTTGTTGAAGTCTTATGCTTACACTGATCAACAAATTTTGTTGATTGGAGTAAATTCAGCAGTTCTGTTAATTATCACTTAAAAAGTATGAATGCTCTTGTGAAGTGAGAGTAACTGGCCATAAAGAACACAAGCTATGCATTTATAAGATGCTTCAAATCCAAGTCTAGGAGTCAAAAACACCACAAACTGCATAGATAGTAGTTTTATGTGTTACGACACAAAACAGAGAAGGAGCTAACCTTTCAGAATAGGTACAGAAAATTACATTAAAATATATTTTGAAAAGCTTTATAATTGTTCCAAGGTAAAGCTATGATAGCAGCCTGGAAATCTGAAAATTGAAAACTTCAGGTCAGAAGTTCTAGTATGAAATTTTGGTAATGTTTTAAGGAGTAGTTGTACTGCAATGAAACTATTAGGTTGAGTTGATGGTGCAAAGACATGTTTATATGTTTCTAGTGCCTAAAAGACTGACTCAGGATGTCAGCAAATAATGTGAACATAAATCTTTATTCTGTTTAAAGTTGAGTATTTTTTATTAATTTATGATCACTGATATACTTGTAGCTAGCATAAACTAAGCTCCAGTATTGGTACACAAAACAATGCTTACATGTTATGGATGTGTTTTTTTTTCACATAACTTTATACAAGTTTATCTACCTTTTTAACAGGGTATCCTATTATGAGTTATCTGTTGATGGGTCACCCAAAGTCAAGATTAAAAGTTCTGGCTTAACTGTCTGTACTGGAACAGGATCAACGTCTTGGTCATTTAATATCAATAAGTTGACCCCACAGTGTGTGGAACAGTTGCTCAAAATTGGTGAGTTTATAAGATTGATAATGTTTTGAAACATTCCATTTAATGGAAAACTCTTCTGGAATCTCAAAGTTGCCACTACTCTGACCTTTAGTTCAGAAATTATAGTCACTAAATGAATTAAAGTGCTGAAAGAAAATTTGTGATCCTAGTAAAAAAAAAAGAAAAAATTCTAAAAATAAAAACAGTGCTGTGATTCAATCAAAATATGTACATTATGATAATATTCTTTGTAGATATGATGTAGTTTTAGGCTTGGAAATAGTAATCACTTTTTTTTTCATCCATCAAATAAGTAAACAGCAATAAAATAGTTCTAAAATAACCCTTCTATTCTCCCACAAAAATAATAAATTATGCAGTGTTAAATATTATTATGATTACAACTTCTGAAAACCTTACTTAGTCTTTTAAAGACGTGAAAAAATAACATCAGACTATGTATGTTAATTAAAACTGTGTTAGTGAACTTGAGGTTATCAATAGCTCCTGACAAAACTTTAATAGCAAAATATTGAGCTATTAGAGATACATTCTAGAGACAGGTTATTTCACTTACATTAATAGAAATGTATAGTAATAAACTCCATTTTATGTTGAACAGATTATTTAGCTTCTGCACATGAAGTATCTTATTTACACATGTCACATTTTTATGAATTCATAGCTTTCGAAATTCAAAAAGATTTCTTTGTGATATTTTCGTTTTTAAACAATTAAAAATACAAAACTTTGGTGTAGATTTTAGTTTACTGATTGATGTTTGGAAACTTAAAAGGATTTCATTGTGATATTTCGTTTTTAAACAGTTAAAAATGTGTAGCTTTGGTGTAGATTTTAATTTACTGATTGATGTCTTACATTCTTGTGAAACTTTCATACATCACACCCTGGCTGAAATCAATAAAACTACACTTGTAATTAAGTTATAAGTTTCAAATTAGCACTATTTATTAAAAACTATTTCAGAATTCATCCTAGAGGGTTATTAGTGCCATGTTATGCTTAGATAACATTCAGGAAATTCACAAACACTACTATATTCATAAAATTTGTGACTTTGAAAATTTTTATGTATAAAATTAAATAAAACTTTTTATTGAATAAAATTAAACTTTGAAGTATTTGGTTTAAAAAAGGATGGAAGACTGACAAAAATTTTATTTTCTAAAATTTTTTTAATTGAATGATGTAGTATTTTCCTTGGGACAGGATGTGCTATCTGAGCATCATATTTTCATTGAAGTTTTTCAGTAGTTTCTATTTCGTACCATCCTCAAATTTCAAGTGTACATATGACAACTGTTATGCATTAGAATTTCGAGTGGTCTGAAACTGAGCTAAATGATACTTTAAATTTAGTAGTTTATTAAAAGCCAATATATAGTCAGTTTATGATATTTGCCAACAAGATTGATACATACAGTTTTCTTTTTTAACACAAATACATTTCAATATACACGCAACAATACAATTTACAATAACAGTTATTATAAATAGTTATTATAAACAATGATTTGTTAACAGTTTCACAAACTTACAAGCAATATAAAGTCTTCCTTTTAGTGTGGAACTTCTTCAATATCTTATCAAGGGTTCACGACGAGCGAGTTGATTAGGAGTTGACGTAGGTATAATTCACTTAACGGGAAGGTAGCTAGCTTTGTCCTTTGTTATTTATCAGCCACACACACACATCGGGTTTTCCACCATTACATTATGTAATGTTTTCGTAAAAATACTGATGTCAGATGAAAATCCACTGAAGTTAAATGAGTTGTAATATTCTATATTTTTTGTAAATAAAATATCTGAAGTTTCCGATTAATGAGCGTTATAATAATCACAGTTACATTTTCCAAAGTTTATAGCACACTAACTATAGCAAACTAATAATAGATATTCTCTCTTTTGGCACATCACGTTAGTTATATTTATAGGCGTGTGGAGGTTTTCTAGAAATTTCAGTTTTATGTATCAATACTGGTGCTAACACAAGAGTTTACATACACACATGTTGTTGAATTCTTACTCTCGAGAATCTTCTACAACTTTGGAGAATAGGTGGGAGTTTCGCAATACATA
>NW_013670484.1:50991-59265 GCF_000517525.1 Limulus polyphemus | reverse complement strand
ACAACTAGAAACCTACAAATGTAACACACATATATTTTTTTAACTCCACTCTCTTTGCCTACTGCTGTTGGATTAATTCCCATGTTAGGTTTTTAGTAGTAAGCCAGTATCATAAATTGTTTAACTTATTCACAATTTAAGTTGTATTTCCTCACCAAGTCCAATGCTAATTTCTTGCTTATTTTCAATATTTTTAGATTGTGGGTCATTCCATTCTTCTGAATACATATATATATATATTTTAATTTTTCTTATCATTTCGTCTAAACCATCATCTGTTACAATAACGATATAATCTGCATATTTCAAACGTGCATCTTTCTACTACTGCTTCTATTTTTTCTCTTCCTTTTCTAAATCATGTTTGCAAATTCTAAATATAATTGGAGTTAGAGAACATACTTGTTTGACTCCAACTTGTTTCCAGAAATGTTCACTCTTTCTCTTAATTTTGTTTCCAGTTTCCTCATAAATTGCTTGTATCATTGATAGTGTTCTTCTTCATAGTCCAAGTTCTCTCAGTTTTACGTATAATTTCCTTCTGTTTACTTTATCAAATGCCACTTTCAAATCAACAAAAAAATGCTAATAAGTTTCTCCTTTATTTTGACTTATTTTCAATTAATTAATTAAAAATATACAAACTACTTGTTCTATATCCTTTTCTGAATCTCATTTGCCTTTCTCTCACATTATTATGTTTCCTAAGCACATTTTACCATTATTATTGCTAGAATTTTATACATAACATTGAATAGTGACACTCCTCTATAATTATTCGTCCTTCATTGTAAATAAAGCACATGTCTGCTTTTATCCATTTTGTACACATTATTATTTCCTACACCTTATTGAGTATTTCCAAAATATTCTTCATATTGTCTCTTGCCACTTTGTAAAATTCATTAAATTCTTGATCTCCTCTTGAACTTTTTAAGCACACTCTTCAATTCATTTATGGAGAACTCCTCAATATATATATGTTACTTCATTACATTTTTAACTAGCCTTTCCTCCATGCTATTTAAAACTGACATAAAATATTCCTTCCAACCAACCCATTTCACATTTTGTCCTGTACTTCACTTTCTTCCTTTATATTTATTTACAGTCCTGTTTCTACTTTTTATTTATTGTAGTACTGTAAATTCTTTCTAGATACTTCCACATACATACTTTCTTCTGCTTTCTTCTATCTTACTAGAAGTCTTCTCATTTTCCAACGTACAGTCCTTAACTAACCATCCTTATGTTTTACTGTCTTGTTCCACTCTCTTCATTCCAACTTCTTTTGCTGTCTCCGTCCTTTATTGTACTCCACATTGCTGGTTCATCTTCCATATTACTAGTTTACTATCTTTTTCCTTTGATCAGTCCTATTCTGTTTGAAGCCTTATTATTTAATTACTCCTGGCTGACTCATCATGATTGACTTGAAATAACTACACTAAATCACTGTTGTTGTTCTTTTATCTTTGCACTTCCAGAGCACTTAATTTAGCTTGAAATAAAATCTTTGTAGTCCCAATTCTTCCAAAGTTTAGCTACTGACAGTCACTATTTCTTAAAATTTGCTTTTTTCATTAGCATTGACTGCCTCTATTGACCTGCAGCAATCCTGATACACTGCTTGTTGCATTATAACAGCAACAAAGATGTGTTACCATATTAATGAAATTAGCTATATTGCATTAGATCTCAATTCACAAAGAAGTGGAAGTAAACGTTTGGAATGTACAAGTTAACACAAAGTTTGATTCATGGTGTGGTTTCATTGAATTTCACAGATGAGGAAAAGGAAAACATGCTATCAGGGCAAATATAAAAGATGATTATAAAACTTTAATTACATAATGGAATTTATATTTTTTGTTATATTTTATTTGAAATACAGAAGGTGATGTTTAGGTCTCTGTAAATCCTCTGACTATGTTAGTAAAAATTAATTGTTTGTAGTTCTTTTGGAACAAGAAAAATGAAATGGATAAAATGTATAAAAATGCAGTGTTTACCTAAAAGTTAGAAACAACTTATGCATAAACTTTTACTACAGTCCAGATCCGCATAAAAGTCAACACAATATAGCAGTCAACCCTTAATTACAGCCATTTTGGCTCAGTCCCAAATATTTCCTTCTATTTTATATTTGTAAAACATCCACTATTATGGCACTCATATTGCAGTCAACTTGGCTTGTAATCACCTGTTTCCCACACCCAAGCGGTCTCTTTGAACTTAGTATTGAGGCCACTCTGGCTGGCTCTTACCTGCCGGCCTGATTGAGACCTGTCAGTCAAAGTGAGGCCACCACCGTACATCAACTGATAGTGGCCACGTCTCATAGGTGTTACAGATCAGGTGACCATTGATGATCCCTATTAATGGCACACTAATCCTACCTGATGCTTCACACCTCATGCTGCACTGATGATCACACATACATGATCAAACAAACAGAATGTTTTCACACTCCTTTAAACTTTGTCATTTGTAACACCTCTAGTTCAGTGTCTCTTTGTTCTTCTTGTGAACAAAAAGATTTGTCCAAAGGGGAACACAAAGGTTAGTATTATGGGTGAGTTGTAGGGGTATGTATTGTGCCATTGAGGCCTCAGTCTGATCCAAGAGTTGACCCCATACAGTGACACCTGGTAATATGGCCACCTTGCTATGCGGCCATTAATTGCTTTGACCCACAGATGATTGGATAAACAAAGCTGGACTGTATCAGCTTTATTTTTTGAATTTGGTAAAATAATACAATTCTAAAATATTTATTGTTGAAAACTTTTGATCAATAGTCAACCCTCAATATAGATCAGAACTAAATAATTTAAAGTTAACTTGATTAATAAAAACATAAAAATCAATTGCAAACTGATTTCAAATATTGAAACTGCATTAAAATTGTTAGTGTTTATAAGTTCAAACATCAGTACAAACTCTGCGAGAAAAGTTGTCAATGAGCTACAGTAAAACTTATAAGATTTTTTGTTCCATCAGTATATTGTTAATGGTCAAAAAATAGCCAATTATCACTATTTCTGGACATAGGATATATTAAAGAAAAGTAATGTTACTAAATAATATTAAATCTTAAGTTTTTAAACTAAGTGTTCTATTTAATAAATATAATTTTGGTAGTGAATGAACTATCATTATGAGTTAAAACATAATTTATCTGATAGTGCTATTTGAAATTGCCTTTTCTTTACTTTTGTTCTGGAAAATGGTAAATAGCTGTCTAACCATTACATTTTCTTGACAGTAAATGAAGAAACAGGGTCAGCACTGCCACTGGAAGACAGTAGATTAGTTGAACGAATCACAACCAGATTTAACAACTCTTTGATTTTTGATCCATCAGAAACTTTGCTGGCCTATACAATTCGTGATCCTGTAGTATTTGGTATGCACAGTTTTTATTGAAAGAATAACCATGTTTTTCATACTGTGTTTCAGTACATAATGTGTTTGATGAAAGCATGGAATAGTAGTGGCTTTGTTTTTATTCCAAGTTCTAATTCTGCTGTACATGTTTATACATTGCTTTGTTAAATGAGGAGTTTTTTAAAATGCTCAAGAAACTACTGTAGGATATGATTCCAAAGCACTACAAGTCTTAAATATGGGTTGGTTTGTGCCTTGTAAACATACAAAACTTTGTCCTCCTTATGTGTCATGAAAATAACTGTGTACACTATATCCAGGCATGTTGTTATTGGAGTGCAACTGTACCTACAAAGGTTGATCTTTCCCCCCACCCCTCAATCCTAGCTAACTAAATGAAATAGTATAAACATGTATGATAGAGCTTGGCAGTTAACTCAGTTACCTATGAGCAGCGATTACATCGAATAGCGTCATGTCAAGTAACCAATTAATTACAATTACGATGAAATCTATTAATGTTTTGAAAATAATCAACTAATCAAAAGTAGTGTTTCTGATTATTCCAACTATCCAAGTCTTGAATGTAATCAATTTATGAACCTGATGATTAATTAATCAGCCATTTCAACTAATTGCCCAGCTGTAGTTTATGGTAAATTAATGTGTAAAAGATTATATACTAATGTTTTGATATGAAATCACTGCACCCCCCTTATGTGGTTTTACATCCCCAAATTTTCTATCCTGGTTACCTGGCTGCAGTGAAATAATCATAGAAAAAGTACCTTGATTATAGGATTTTTGAAAAATGGAATACCTGGAAATATACTGAACAATTATGTCCTCTGTTGAACTTTTGTATATTTAATTTGTTTACTTAAAGTTAAGTAAACAAATTTTTATTTTCAACTAATCAGTAACTCCCAATTAAAAAAAAAGCACCAGGGCATGTGCTTGGGTAGTCCCTTACCTGCCAACAAGTCAAGATTTTTCCAGATCATAAACTTCTAGAACCTTTATGGAACTTCTCAAGAGTTGTAGGAAACAGTGAATATGTTTTATAATGCTTATACAAAATAATGCCAATATGGTTTTAATTAAACTTGATTTATTTGTAAAGAATGAGATTTTGGATAAATAAAGCACATGCATAGTAGTTTACTAATTTATGGAGTTTTTGTGTGTAATATACTTTAATGGCCTTGTCAAGATATAAAAGACTGTTTAGTTTAGATATTATTGATTAATTTATTCTGTGAGTGAATATTTTATTATTATTTAGTTTTTGGTTATAATAAGAGTTAAAAGCAGACGATTGTTGGAAGTTGTGTTCATAATTCATTGATGTTGAGACTATCGAATGTCTTGTCCAATATATTGACATTGAGAATATAGAGGTTTCTAGAAGGCGGGCAGACGATTAAGTGATAGAGACATAAACAGTGTGAGATGAGCGGTAACAGCAGACAGACAGTAGCAAAAGAGAGTAAAGTTATGACAAGGAAAAGGTCGGCATGAAGTTAACTACCATAGAAGTGATAGGCCTAATGTTTAATATGTTAGAGTAAGACTAACAGTAAAAAAGGAGATAATAAGAATAATTTATTCTGTGAAAGCATGGTTCGAAAGTAATTGAATCAACCTGAGTGCACTTTGATAAAAGGAACAGAGGATATTTAGAAGAAAGAAGACCAAATGATTATGGTAACTTGCACCACAAGTTACCACAATATATAATTTTTCTCATCAATTGTCAAAATAAAAAGGCTTTTACTTATACTTCTTAATAGTATAAATATATATATACTGTGTTGTTGTTGGGATTAGGATTCTATTACAGTAGGTGTCTGTGACTTGTTGGCAATAAATTCAACGATAAATGAACAGCACGCACTTCACTTGTTTTCAAAATAATATATAATCGGAACAAGTTAAACAATATGTAAAACAAATTCTTCACACAATAGAGATTACAGGCATATCATAAACACTATATATGTAGTTCTCTTCTTCTTCTTAAAATCAACTTAGGCCTGTTCAATTGCTTTAGAATTTCAGTAGACAAGCCAATCTATCTTCTCTGTTATTATCGCACTAGTATTCTGTGTATGATTCACTTACAATTGTGGTGTGAGTTACTGTAATTGTTTGGTCTTCTTTGTTCTAAATATTCTCTTTTCCTTTTGTCAAAGTGTACCCAGATTGATTCAATTACTTTAGAACCATGCTTTGACAGAATAAATTATTCTTATTTCCTTTTTTACTGTTAGTCTAACTTTAACATATTATACATTAGGCCTAGCACTTCTATGGTAGTTAAGTTCACGCCAAATTTTTCCTTGCCCGTAACTTTTTTCTGTTATTGTGTGTCTACTGTTTCTGCTTATCTCACACTATTTATATCTGTATAACTTAATCGTCTGCTCGCTTTCTAGAAATCTCTATATTCTCAATGTCAATATATTGGATGCGACATTTGATAGTCTCAACATCAATGAATTATAAACACAACTTCCTACAATCATCTGCTTCTAACTCTTATTATAACCAAAAACTAAATAATAATAAAATATTCACTCACAGAATAAATTAATCAATAATATCTAAACTAAACAGTCTTTTATATAACGACAGGCCTGTTTGAAGAACACTAGTATCTGACATTGTGTTTTATATTTATTCATAGAATATGTGTAAATGGTAATAAGTTTGTTTTTTAAAAACTGATTTGTAGTTTTCTGTCGTTAAATATTTTCTCTTGTTGCAGTTTGAGAGATTAGAATTATGGTTTTCAGTATTGCTTTATCATTAGAAAACATATCATTTTCAAAACATTAGAAAAGTTTCCTGAAATAGAGAAGAGCAACTAAGGATAATTTAATGAATTATAGATTGCAAATCTCAAAAAAATTAAATCAACATACACTATTCTTTTTTTGTTATGACAAACATAACCAAGTCAAAGATAGTTTTCTTCTATTATATGGAGCAGCTTCCCCCCCCACCCCTTTTTTTAAAAGTTGACATATTTTTTGCTTTATTACAGGCACAGGGTTCAGCAGTAAGCCTCGAGGATTTGCTAGAAGGTAAGACTTTTCTGGTTAATTTTTTTTTTCACAAAAGACTTTCCAAAGTTATAAAAATCACTCACAAAAATTATATAGATGTAAAATACCAATATTTGGTAAAGTGGGTCAGTAAATACAAAATTATCTGCCAAGGTATAATTTTTATAAACTTAATAATGCACTGAGCCTATAATTAAGTTTTAGTTCTAATTCCATGAATATTTGTGTCTCTTTCTGATGATCATATTGTTTTTATGTTGGAATTCTATGCAGCAGTCTAGACATCATAGACCAAGAAGCTCTTGGAGACTGCTTTTGGAAAAAAACTATCATACACTGCAGTGTATGAGAACTTTCAACTCGATATATAATGCACACTAAAATTATTACATCATATAAGTTTTTAATTAACTTTCAGCACAGGCTCAGTCCTTGAGACTGACCTCGTAACCATTTTGTGCTTGTTACAGTTTTCATGCTATAACTTTTAATTAGTAAGCAAATGTTAATGAAATTTGGCAGATTATCAGTAAACATTACAATGCTTTCATACGCAAAATATCATTTTTTTTTATTTAGTTTGTAAAGCAATATTTTTCTTATGCTTTTTTCTTTTCACGTGTTGCCTATCTATCATGCAAATTAATATTCATTTTAAGATTAAAAATATTTTTATGCATCAGAAAAGTTTGAAATTTGACATGCATAATCTTTATAATGTCAAGATAGTTATCAAACATTTCTTAAAAAAAACTTTATATTTTATCTGTTATTTTCAGTAATTAATCTCTGTACGAGTTCAGTAGGTTTGACCAATCTCGCAACCACCATAAAAAATTAGGAAATAAATATATATTATGCCTCTTTCATTCTAGAATGAACATAAGTTATAACATGAAAACATAAATGTTTAGACTAAATAGCTTAAATCTCATAACGTTATACATTTATATATATTTATTATTTTTATTATATTGACATTTTGGCCATACCTGGCTAACAGTACAGAAATTACAATGATGTGGCTCATATGCACTTATATTTCCATATCAAATGACATACTACTGACCTTTGGTCTGTACAAAGTAACTTGTCTTGGCTGTGTTTCAGTAGTTTAAACTTATTTTTCTTAAAACATAGAACAGTAACTAAAGAAGTAAAGCAAACAATTATCTCTTCTAGTTACAACCTTTGTACTCTATTGCTGCTTGACGTAGGTTGCTAAGCCTTTAAAAAATTTGCACATGGAGGATATGAAACAAAATATTTTCTTTAGGTTTCTATATATATATATACATTTGAATAAGTAAAAAATAATAAATTACTACATCAATATCATAGAATTCCACTATAATTTATCAAACTAAGATGTATTTTAATCTAAAAAAAATATGAAATTTCAAGGAGATTAAAGACACACCCTACCTCATTGAAATATTGGTTCAAAAGAAATAAATAGTGCCAAGCCCATTAAAATGGCTGAGAAAGCCACTAGGGGGACATCCTGAGCTTCTGATTGGTTATCCATGTTATATATAGAAGTAAGTGTATATAAGGTAGCATTTCCAAAAATGGAAAGAGGTGGGTGGGTGCCGCTGTGTTTGATTTATTACATGAACAATATCTTGAAAATTGAAAAGATAAGAGGCTCTTGTTTTATATTCTAGCTTGTCAATATCGGTAATTTGAGATTCTATTTCATACAAAACTATAGACTTAGTATCTTTACTTCACAAACATAATTTGAACTAGTGCTGCATTCAACATACCACGTGACACACAAAAATCGATGTTTAGCTGTTTTTAAATTAAG
>NW_013670484.1:27578-50072 GCF_000517525.1 Limulus polyphemus | reverse complement strand
GAATGCGAGTCAACAAATGAAATGACATGGCCATTCACCTGTGACCCATCTCAAAAGGATTAACCACCACTAATTATCTTTCCATCTGTTTAATTTAGTAGTAAATGGACTTTATGCAAGCTTTCAATAAATGTTCTTTTGTTACAATATATTTATTCTACAGACAACATAATTAAAACCAACTTAGTAAATAGTGTATAATTTTAAATAATTTTTGGTATTATATTTCATATTGTGTTTAGTGCCAGTTTCATATCTTTTTGTCAAATGAACTTCATATTAAAAATTTTAAGCAGCTCATAAAGTACAATTAACATTTGAGACCAATTGAAAGTAAAGAAGTAGAGATAAATATCTGAATATATATATATATAGTTTCAGAAGCATTTATAGCTTAAAAGAATTGATCAAAATCTAATTATTCACATTTAAGTATTGTTTACGAAAAATAATTTAATTTTATGAGAATAATCTAGAACTTAAAGGCTAGTTTCCAAAATTTTGTCAAGGAAATGATTAATTTTTCAAATGTTTAAGTGCACACCACTTTAATGAAAATGTATACGATAGAGGGTTTTACACATGATGTCGTAAATTTTCTCTATGCCATCTTGGGTGATGACTAATAGTTTGCAGAATGTGTCACTCGAAACTAATATTAAGAAGATTTTAATGCCTACCTTTTGTGTGGTAGCAATTGTTCAAAAAGAGGTGACAGGGATAAAGAAATGCCTACCCGTCATTAGGGCTGATATTAGAGAGTAGTTACACCTGCGTTAGATTCTGTTTTATATATTTCATTGCTGGTAAGTGTAAAATTAAGTTTAACTCTAAATAATTGTATGTTTTCTCCAGTTATAATAATAATAATCTAATGCAATCATTTTACATCTTGAAAAGATATGATTTAAATGCCAAATGCTGGCAAAGTGTTAGAAACCAATAGGCCTTACATTTGTGATAAAAATCACAAACTGTAAATTTTTTTTCCACATTCCTTTTAATGTGTCCATTGGGGGTTCAAAATCAGAAGAGTGTTAAAAAGCATTTCATATCTTTATTACAAATTTTGGTCCTGTGAATATTTATATCTGTTTAAATTTATGGTTTCACAACACAGACCACAATTTGATAACATTACTGTAGTTGAACCCAAACAACCAGGTAACTGAAAGCCTGTGTACTCTTGTAAACTAGGCTCTTTTAATGAATGAAGTTGTGGCATACAGAGATGCTCACTATATATTTAATATGTCACATTGTCTATGGTTTGTATATCTGGTAATAACTTTACATCATGGCTCCATTTGGTTTATGAATGGTGTATGGGTCAGTTTTATCAAGTTTCTGGCCTTTGATTCACCATTTACTCTGTCAGAACATAATTGTTTAACAATGTCCCAAGATCTTTTTTTCTTCTGTCTTCCACATTGGAAGATTGCATTTCATCTAAGATGGTGCAGTATCATTGTTACTAAGATGCTTATGATGTCAGTGAGAAGCTTCTATTATTCCTTACTAATTATAAATATTTTTCTAATGTCTAGTTATTTCATCATTTGTGTTTCTTTCCAGAATTGAGGTGAAATCCAGAATGTTTGATGCATGTCTAGTTATTGATGGCGGTTTATCATTTTTATTTAATGATGGTGCTGTAGCTACACTGGATATACTTGAAGATGATGCTTTACGAACAGTCACACTTTTGGAATGACTGTGTGTATAATTCTAAAACTTTCCATTCTTTTACTTTGTAGAAAGGTATATATTATTAGCCATGTTATATGTTTAACCAGTAATAAAACAAGTTTTACAAAAAATTTAATACTGTTTGAGCCTGCATTTTAATTACAAGCAAATATTTTTAATAAAGATTAAAAACAACCTGTAAAGAACATTCTTAGTTTCATTTCTATCTGATCAGATGTGATAAACATATTATTGGTATTTTCATAAACAAAATTAATAATCAAAAATTGATACTTTCCTGATTAATTTGGTAACATAATTGTGATTTACAATTTTCATTGGGTAAAATTGTATTGTAAGCCATGTTTGACATTAAAACTAATAAATGTTATATTTTTTCAAGAAACATTTTTTAATCTCAGATTTATTAGATACAAATACAACAGAAGAATTACAAAACTTAAAAATAAAAAAACATAAGAGGAATAAAAATGGATAATTTCTTAACTAAAACATAACCTTAAAACTACCAATGGAGTCTGGCTGGATGCCTTTGATGTTTTCAACACATTTTACCAAACTATTTATGTACCAATTATTTGCAGGTCCATGACATTTTGTTAAAGGATCCTTAATAATGCACACAATGTTTTTTTAAACAAAAATGCGATAAATACTATAATTAAGTTCCTCATTAGCACTGTTTTTCCCTAGTGGTTCAAGGAGGATGGTATATGTACCGGTAAGGAAAGAAGAGTGTGACATAATGGCAAAACAAAAGTATTATACTACTCTCTGTAAAACACCCTGCTCTTTAGTGTCTTTGCAGTTATAGCATGAATATACTTCACCTCGGGTCCCTACCCTTATACTTCGTAAACATTACTCCCCCACCCCAATACCTGCATACTGGCATTTTTTCCAAATCTCTATAAACATTGGCTTTCCATATGTATTTTGCACAGAAAATGAATGATTTTTGCAATAAATACTATGGCCAAAAATAACAAGAAAAGTACCCAACTGATGAAACAATCCATTCTAATCTTTGTAAATAAGAATGCAAAAAAAATTATATTTAATTATCTATGGTATAAAAAACAAGTTGATAATTTCAGCATCAACTGGTAGCAATCATCGTCTATGACCAAGAAAATCTAGAAAATCATAAGTTATTAAATATTTTATCTTTTTCTTTACGATTATACATATAATTGAAGGTCATGTGTAAAACAGGATATTTCTAACAGACATGCAAAAAAATAAATTGCTAGGGTAGTATGTGGTAGACTGAAGCAAACACACATTAACAAGTAAAAAATAAATTGCTAGGGTAGTATGTGGTAGACTGAAGCAAACACACATTAACAAGTAAAAAATAAATTGCTAGGGTAGTATGTGGTAGACTGAATGTGATTTGTTTTTACTTGTTAATGTGTGTTTGCTTCAGTCTACCACATACTACCCTAGCAATTTATTTTTACTTGTTAATGTGTGTTTGCTTCAGTCTACCACATACTACCCTAGTGATTTGTTTTTACTTGTTAATGTGTGTTTGTAGGGTAATATGTGCTAGATTGAAGCAAACACACATTAACAAGTAAAACATAAATCGCTAGGGTAATATGTGCTAGATTGAAGCAAACACACATTAACAAGTAAAAACAAATCACTAGGGTAGTATGTGGTAGACTGAAGCAAACACACATTAACAAGTAAAAACAAATCACTAGGGTAGTATGTGGTAGACTGAAGCAAACACACATTAACAAATAAAAAATAATTCACTAGGGTAGTATGTGGTAGACTGAAGCAAACACACATTAACAAGTAAAACATAAATCTGTAAGCTTTACACTTTAACAGATATTAACAAGTACCACATAACTCTGGAATAGTAGATTAGAGGATATACAACTAGACAGTATCAAGTAAATACACAACTCTGAAACAAGATGTGATGATGAACTGTGAAAGAAATGCTATAAACACTAAAACAATGCTAAGTGAAGTACTATGTGGCAGACTAAGATGCTATTTAACAATTTGAGAACAAAATAAAAGAAGCTGGTAATATGTAATAGACAACAGATTTTGTCCCAACTGACCATCTTTGACCATACTAGATACAATATTATCAAAACCACCTCAGACACAAACATGGCCTCAGAATTGGTTAAAGTGCAAATTGTGGGTAATGAATGACAGGAAGCATACAGGGTGGTCTAATTTCAGTTTGTCTGTACCAAGAGTAAAGATATGAAGAAAGCCATGTAAGTCACTCAACCCTGCTTGTATTGCTCCCATAACATAAGCTGCTGGAAGTGATGTAATATTGTGAAAATGTTCTTATAGTACTTAAACTTAAGAGTAAAGATAGGAAGAAAAGCACATAAGTTACTTAACCCTACTTGTATTGTTTTGATAACATAAGATGCAGGCCCTTCAGGAAAAGTAAGAACTTTAGTAGGGCAAAGTTTTTAAAAAAAGTAGGGATAACTTGGGCAACAAGTATCATAAAAGTATGTGTAGCTGCTTCTGTGTCTGTTGTTCTGTCAAACTCCCAAATTAAATTCTACACTGTTATCCATAATTTTTTCGCAATGCTTTGCTCAAATATGGCCCAAATCCATGAAATATGAGGTAAAATACATTTTGGTGAGCTATACTAAACTCACTACTTAAAATATTGGGGAACATTGCTTTAAATATTTTGGAACCTTCATTACATGACACAAAAGACCAGTCTTCAGCACAGGGTTTCAGATATTATGATCCGCCCAATCAGATCAGGACTTTGAAATAACATAGAAGCATTTGTCACTGTAATAGTTGAGCAAAAACTGTCAAAGTGTACTGTTACTGGATTTGTTTCTACACTGTTTTGTAGGACAGTTTTTACTGATTAGAACTCAACTTTACCTTAGCCAGTTCTTTGAGTTTATCTCTCTGTCCATGTTTCAAGAGTTGCTGTTTGCCACTATTATCACAAGCTACTGTCTTTTGACAAATACTGCAAAAACAGTGAAACTGCTCATTTGACAATGGCTGACAAAAACATGAAAGTTCCTGACCATTATTGTATACACAGGTTAGCCACTGGTGTTGGTACTGTTTTTTTCTGTGTAGAATGTTAATTTTCAACATTATCCTGACAATGTAACACTTGTTAAAGAGGCTTTCTCAAGCAGCACTACCATGGACACACAAATTGTACAAGCAAGTGCTTATATGTTAAATTAGTATAAAATTAATAACGTATATTAAAAATACCAGAATCTAGCTATTTCAAGACATAACTGACAGAGAAATGCATACTCTCATATTTAAAAATCAAATAACATGCAGTTAAAGCTTATGCACTGTTGTAGCTATTGGGGGAAAATTGCCTCCCTTAGTCAAAATGTTATTAATTATTCTGAAATTTCGGCATCTCAAAATTTATGTGACACGAAATATCAAATAATTTAATTTAACATTATTTCCCTTCTATTTTTTAATATCCAATCTCATATTAACCTTGTATCTAGCCTATATAAAAACCAGTGTGTGTGTGTGTGTCACATTATGACTGATTTCTTGAAATAGAATGATTTCACAAAATTTATTTCATTTGGCTATGAAACGTTAGGGTACACTATAGGGTGGGGTGGTAGTACTTGCCCCATCACTTTTGATGGACTAGATGCTAGTTATTATAATACATAAGCTATATCCACATTCCTAGACTAGTCCATCCGAAGCATGCACTGAGCGAGACATTTGACAAATGCACTCCCTCATCCCTGAAGTCACAGCAGAACTTACAATGATTGATGTACATTTATAACTTCAATCTCTTGCGGTATAATTCGTTCCATATGGTGCATGCTCCATGTATTTAAGTATACTCTGTTTACTAACATGCTCCATACATTATAATATAGATTTAGGACATTGAAGACAGAAATTAAAGATCTGGTGTAACAAAATCCTATTGTATTTTTATAAGGAGAAATCTGTTCTAGCTGCTCAACATGCCTCCAAAACCTAAATGTCACAAGCTTGAATGTTTGATATGTGGGAAAGTTGCCAACAGCAATTATACACTAAAACACAGCATGATTTGTTTTCAAGATATGGTGAAAGCTAACCAGCCTATTCAATACATTTGAGGTATTATATAAAGTATATTATAGTCATAATGGCATATTCATAATTCACTAATAATTTCTATCATCTAGAATTAACTCTAATCTATAAAATTAGCAGGAAAGTCAATAAATCCATTTAAATAACTTCATAATCAAAGGTGAACATAATTTTATTAATGCACAATATGGATTATTTATTTATTCATTCATTTATTAATTAATTTTCAGCAGGCCTCTTTATCTAGAAAATCATTACTTGCATCAAAAACTACACCCGGGCAGGCGTGACTTGCCTAACACCTCTACACCTTCTGTGTCTGCTATGAAGGATGAAAATGATTCAAGTGAAAAAGAAACTAACAGATTTGCAGAGTCTGGATTACATATGAATATATCATCTTCAGATGCATCAAGCCTAAGTGACTACTGAATAATTGAGTGCTCCCACACAAAAATCATTTCTAGATCTCACAGAGTCCTATCTGTCTGATCCTGCTAACATAATTGATATACCTCTGGTACTTGAGAATTACTGGAAGTGGGACCATGCCAACCAGGGATTAGCAGGAATTACATTTTCACAAAAGATGAATCAGGACATTCATTTTATTCATCATGGTATCACAAAAGTCTACCTAATGGGTTGAAAATCAAGCACAACTGGTTGATATACTCTGATAAACAATCAATGTGAAGCCTTTTGTTTTCCTTACATTATGTTT
Source organism: Limulus polyphemus (assembly GCF_000517525.1). Classification (NCBI taxonomy): domain Eukaryota; kingdom Metazoa; phylum Arthropoda; class Merostomata; order Xiphosura; family Limulidae; genus Limulus; species Limulus polyphemus. Next base: position 43,528 of record NW_013670484.1, on the reverse strand, counting down.
GCTGAACAACACAATCTAAAGTATGAGCCAACAGGATGTGATGTGACCAAGGGTTTCTGTAACTGGAAGAAGGGCACCCAACAAATTAAAGAGCATGAAATATCAGAAACACATTAATATGTGAGATGGCTATCACAAAACAGCATATCGTCAGTGGATGTTCAATTAACCAGGAGCAGCTCAGAACTCATTTATAAACTGTTGAAAACAATATACTAGTGTTGAAATGCATCATCCACATAATATTGTTCTTGTCACAACAGAATCTATCCTTTTGTTGACAAAGAGAATATATAGTTGCTTGGGGAACTCCTCTGTGAATGAGGTTAATTTTTGGAATTGCATAAACTACTGGTACGAAATGATATTGTCCTCAAACCATGTGTTGGCATCAAACAAGAAGAGATTCTATCTAAGCCCAGAAATATAGAATGACTGGGTAAAACGTATATCAAACCAAGTTTGTGACTCTATTTTGATGAAAGTGAAGGAAGCAAAGTACTATGCTTTGATAACAGATGAAACTAGAAATCTTTCTCGTTTGGAATATTTATCAATTTTAATGCACTTTGTGAACATGGACTGCCAAGTAGAGGCTTTTTTTATTTTCAAGGAAGTACCATCAAGGACTGTGGAAAACATATACTATCTCATAATTAAACAATTCCAAGAATGAGATATCTCAGTGCAACTTTACTATGGATGATGTTATGACGGTTGTGCAAATATGAAAACCACTTTATTGTGCACATACATAACCTTAAACTGTCTTTAACTGATTCATGTAAAGCATCCGTCAAGGTTGTGTCATTTTTTGGAACACTGGAGTGTATTTATTCTTTATTCATACCAAGCAATGTGAAGAATACAATATTGATAAACTATCTTTCAAGATATTAAGTCAATGTATTGGAGCTGCCATCAGCAATCTGTCACAATGGTTCTAAGAACTAAGGCACTAGAAACAATACAAGAAATTAAATGAAGACAGGAAGTCATTGCTGAAGTTCATGGGCAATGATAAAGTTAGAATTTTTGCTGATTTTTTTTCTTTGGCAGGAAATCTAGAAGGAGACTAACATACTGTCCAAGTACCTTCAATCTACAGACATGGACCTTGTTAGAGCATCCAAACTGATCAAAGGTCACTAAAGCAAATTTATCAAAACTGGGAGATGAAGAATACCTGAGGAAATTAAATGTGCCAAGAAACTGGCTGATGAATATGATATCAATAATGTATCCAAACTGCCTGGTGAAGAAGCAGAAGATGAAACTGTATCAGATTCTGAGAAACATATCAGAATAAATGTTTATTACAAGGCTTTGGACACTCACGTTAAAGCTACAGGAGAGATTTAAATACTTTAGGAAACTTTTGTCAATTTTACATGCTTGACCGCATCACAATTTACATCTGAAAATTCAGCACAGATGTTAAGGGTCAAGCATGTCCATAGAAAGACTTTTAGGGTTGGCTTTGGTCAGCATTGAAAGAACAAACACCAAGCAATTGATAAAATCTGACAAAGTCATAGACAAGATAGTCCTGAAGTAATTGTTGTTCATTCTGTTGTTCATGCCAAAACTGAAATAAAGTTCTATGAATTCAACTAACTTAAAGTTCAATGCAATAGTAAATAATAAAATCATTGTTTAATAAATGAACAAATTATACCCGATTCTGTTATTGTTAATTGCTACAATGTAATGATTTCAGAAATTTTACAAGGATTTCCCACCCCTCCATTTGTTGCTATGCCACTGAGCATATGCAAACAGTAAGTATTACAAGAAGTGCAATTTAACAAAACTGGTGCACATGCTTCAATTTGAAAACTGAAAATGTATTAAACTGAATGAACATTTGGTCATTTCTCAGTTATTCTTTCTTGGGATGGAGGTTATATTCACTTTAAAGTCATGTACAAGAATGCAGAGAAGACAATTTACTTATATTGGAAAAGAAAATATCTATCTCTGATGCCACTAAAAAGTACAACTTGTGCAAACCACCAAATTATGAAACACTGCTAACTTAAGTAAATAATGGGGGCAGTTAGACTATACTCACTATGTGACTACATGTGTTTTGTGACAACTTTTGCATTTCATATTGAGCTAAAATTGGGCATGTTTGGGGGCCTGTAAGATGCTGAAAGTGGTGTAATATTGTAAGAAATGTTCTCATGGCAGGTGTGGATCTAAGGCAGGTCATGTACTCCTGCCCACGCTTGCACCCTCTACTAGTTAAGCTAGGCCTTTGAAAACTTCAGATTCCTTCCAGTCTGTGTATGTTTTTTCAGCGTCTGTTCTTTTGCTCATATTCTTTAATTTATTAGTAGAAAATTCCTTACATCTACAGTTCTTATCATCATGAACTTGACGGAATATAGTATGCTTCTCAATTTGTTCAGATTCTGTACTGAGTTGAATGCTTCGTTTTTGTGTTTGCAAGTGAAAACTAGATACCATAACTCCCCCATTTCCACTTAGTGTTTGTTTGTAAGTATAGCAAAAAAGGGGGAGATCATTGCCAGTGATGTAGATATGGTCTCTCTCTCCCAGTTATATTAATGAAAGGACTTGAAACTTTGTTGCTGTGTTTGAACTGTTTTCTTTAGCTTGTACAATATATTGTAATAAATTCTATATTCCTACATTTGCAGTTTTTCCTCCTTGTGAAAAGTTTTAAAAATTATACTTGTAAGTGCGCCAAAGTTCAGCTTGCCGAGGGTGCCAGCAACCCTTGGGCCATCCCTGAATAGCATATTTGTACAATTTAAATTTATTTGATCTAGGCTTATAAATAACTGGCATAAACAATCAGGCAATGTCAGTGATCTACTCAACTGGGCTGAACTGAGAAACACATTATTATAAGCATCTAGTTATGATCCTCTTGCTGATTTTGCTTGTGATTCTACACATATATAGATCCAGAAAGTTGGATTTCTAGGCCCTATCAGATAGAACGATATGAACAATGTGTTTTTCTATATGTATTTGTAATTTTAAGAATATGAACTGCTTATATTAAATACACCCACTTAATAATGTGGTGCTGTGGTTAGCATTCCTGGGCAACAGATCCAGATGGCCCATGACTGTAACCACTTTACTTTTGCTATGTTTTTTTTTTCATTTCATGCAAAGTTACACGAGGGTTTTCTGCACTAGCCATCCCTAATTTAACAGTCTAAGACTAGAGAGAATGCAGCTAGTCATCACCACCCACTGACAACTCTTGGGCTACTCTTTTACCAACAAATAGTGGGATTGAACGTCACATTATAATGCCCCCCCGGCTGAAAGGGCAAGCATATTTGGTAGAACGGGGAATTGAGAACCATCCCGATTCCTGAGTATCACAAAAGGATTAGCTCTGAGCTATCAATCAGAGAACTTGACATCTGGTATTGAAAGGATGTTTATCGCATGCAATCAATTGCATGCGATAGACATCCTTTCAATACCAGATGTCAAGTTCTCTGATTGATAGCTCAGAGCTAATCCTTTTGTGATACTCAGGAATCGGGGTGGTTCTCAATTCCCCGTTCTACCAAATATGCTATCTATCATTCTCTCTTCTTATGGAGATGTTATTGCCATTTGGAGGGTCCTGGCCTTTTTCATGATTGGGGGAATCAACTCCCCCAATCATGAAAAAGACCAGGACCCTCCAAATGGCAATAACATCCCCATAAGAAGAGAGAATGATGGATAGCCAAGGATAGAACCAAAACAATCCCACATACCATTGCTGTGGACTACAACACAGATGGAGAAAATCAAGGGAGGAAGATAAGCAACCCAAAACCTGTGTGCAGACTTATGTTGATTGATTCACTCTAAACCCAATACTAGCCCACGGGATACCGACATCCATGCAGTGGTAGGATGAGGGTTCCCAATCAAAGGGGTGAACTGCATTTTCAACAGCTCAACTCCAGTGGTTGTGTAAACGGTATCAGGAGGCCATGTTTCATCTACGTCAGCAGAACACAACTGCCCTACTCTCGACTGAATGGTCATAGCCATCTTTTTGTGGAACCCATTCAGGAGGGTGCCTCCACGGTCAACCACCCCAGCTGCTTGGAATTGAAAAGTGGTAAGGACTCCCACACACCACTAGAAGAAAGAAGGGTGAATTTGTTCCATAAAGACATGGCAGGGATGGGCAGCTATACCCTTTTGCTTTACCGATGCAGTCCATGGGTGGTACGGTCTAGAACAGGCATGTTTATGAAGCAAAAATATCATGAGGTTTTTTCACCTTCAAGCAATTTTGTGGAACACCCCATCTCACCAGTGAGCATTGCAAAGCCATGGAAGAGAGCACAAATCAACATGGCTGTACAGTGCATATTTTCAATTGAAGGATATCTGGTCAGGCACTGCTCACCATGAAGCAGGATCCAAATAGTGAATAATTAAGCATGGACCCATGAAAGGAAAGAAATAATGAATAGAAACTTACCAAGTTAGAGTTGCACCGAAGTGTGAAAATGGTTACAGGTGGTAGACAAAAATCGAACAAGGAAGAAATTGCGATAAGGGGAAACGAATGAATTAGGTGTAGCCCTCATGCCTAAATGTAGGAGTTCTCCCAATGGCTCACGAAGATGAGATGCCAGAAAAAGGTAAGGATGTTGAATCTGATGAGAAGACAACCGGAACAAAGTCAGAGAAGAAGACAGTAAAGGAGAGTAAGCCAAATGCAATTGATGAGAAAGATCTTGACTCGAGGAAAACTGCCTAGGAATAAAGAGGCGAGAGCAAACACCATGGAAAGAAGCCATAGGGGCAATAGAACAATGAAGAACCATAAATAGGAGTCAATCCGGATCAAGAAGAGGATGAAGATGGGAAATGAAAGGAAAGGAATTAGGCAAAAGGAGGAGTTACCTCCCCTAGCTACTGGTGTCTTTGGTAGGAAGGAAGATCCAGATAAAAAAGAAGAGATGGAGTGGGAAAAATGTACAAGAAACATCAAGGGACACAAACACAACCTCTGATGTACACAGGCATAGAGGAGAAGGAACTATGTTTTAAGAGAAGGTGAAACGTGAAACATGAGGAAAGTGATGCAAACGAAGGTGAGGGAATAAAAGATTACATTAATATCCCAGGTCAGAATGGAAGGCAGTCAGGGAGGACAACTAATCTGGAAGGAACATATGACCATAGTAAGGATAGGCGAGTCAAAACTCCATGTTATCAGGAAAAAAATGAAGGGATGGTACAAGGCTGCATGATAACCCAAGATTCATGGGACCAAAGACCCATGGTCGAAAAATCAGAAGAAAAACTCTACCACTCGAGGCACAGGGGTTTGATCTGTGGGAAATCCCTGACTCATAGATTAACTGCATAACACTTTCTATTCACGCCAATAAATGTCCACTGAAGAAGACTGAATGGAACAAGCTAAAAGAAAGCTACCTACAGATACGAACCCAATCTCCCCACCAAGAACTGAATAAGAGCCAAGCATAAAAACGAACAATGTAAGTGTCTAGATGGAGTACCAGTGAATGAAGTGGATGAAGAAGGGCAGGAGACAAAGGAAGAGGCAGTGGAGGTGAAAGTTGGAGCTGGAGAAGTTGCAGAAACCATGGTTGAGCTGGCCATTAAGAAGCAATCAGAAGGTCCTAGCACAGAATGGTAGGTATGAGGGAAATCCTCCATGGAAGTAAGAAGATGGGGGAATGAACATACAATAACCTGTCGGACCAATCCTGGTCAAAGCATCAACAGCCCTAGCTAGAGGAGGAGGTACCAGATACCAAGTAGAGGTAATGGGATGTTAAGATATGCAGTAAAGGGATCTATGTGGGGAGAATCCCATGGAAGACAAAGCCACTGGAAAACAAAAGAATTGAGAGACCACTTTGATTGATAGAATGAGTTGGAATGAGAAAAACAAACTGCAATCTATGCAAGAGAATCCGGAACATGACATGCAAGGATATGAATACTGTGCCAGGGGGCCCAAAAGAGCAAATCTAATATGTGAAAAGAAAGGAAGTACAAACAGGTGCCATCCACAGGAGCAATGTGCCCAAAGAGGGACAAGAGAAGAAAAGGAACAGACCATAAAACCCTATTAATAACGGAAAGGAAAACAAACAGCAGTATCACAACATACTAACCCAAAAGCAAAAAGGGAATGAACTGAAGATGGCAAAAACCCAACATGAAGGGAAGAAAGAGAAGGTATCCCTTGAGAAACCCAAAATGTAAACAGAACACTGAATAATTGTTTGTTTTGAATTGTGCACAAAGCTACACAAGGGCTATCTGCACTAGCTGTCCCTAATTTAGCAGTGTAAGATTAGAGAGAAGGCAGCTAGTCATCACCACCCACCTCCAACTCTTGGGCTACTCTTTTACCAAAAAATAGTGGGATTGACCATCACATTATAACACTCCCATGGCTGAAAGGGCGAGCATGTTTGGTGGGACAGGGATTCAGACCTGTGACCCCCAGATTGCAAATCAAGCTCCCTAACCACCTGGCCCAAACACTAAATAAAGGAAAACATGAAACATTAAAGGTATGAGCAATGAAAGGTGAAAAAACAATGCTGGAAGAAATCTGCCTGAAGTGAAACAAAGGTAAAATTGGAAGCCTGTAGAAGGGAAGACTTGAAAGTACCCAACTCAAAATAGATAAAAGGAACAGCACAGAAAACATGAAGATGATATTCTGCAAAATGTGTCTGAAAATCTTGATACAGCAACAGAAGTATGGAAGATATTCCATAATAAGGTCAGGGATAACTGACAATTTTAGGATGTTGGAAAATGGGTTCAGCCATTAGATGGGGGAGGTGAGTAATAGTAGAGGAAGATATGGCAGACCCCGGTTCCCATGGATCAACACATGTATTTAAATTACTGGTATGAAGGGGAAATTATAAAACAAATTAAATTAATGGTAAGAAGTATAAAGTGGAGATTAAATGAAAGTAACTGTAAAAAAAGTACTCAAAGTAGTGAAATGAGAAGTGATAGTTCGGTAGAGGGGCATAGATGGAGTCACATGCATCACATGAGTGTACTATGCTCCTATTGGTGGAGAGGTGATGTATAATGATTTACACATGAGACAAGTTGGAATCATTTGATTCCAATAGGGGGGAGCAGAAACTTGTTGCATATATAAGAAAAAGTTTGCATATAGGGGGCAGCAATGAAAGAGAATAGTTAATCTTGTGAGAGGAGGGAAGTACTGTATTGGAAGATTCATTGCTGGATCTGCCCCTAACACTAGATATATTTGTGCTTGCCAAACCTAAATTGACCTGATAGACTGGAGGAAAGACAGCTATCAACAGAACTAATTCCAAACTCAACTCTTGGACTACTCTAATTGAATAGAGGGGTTTCATTGTCACTCTGATATTAATAATAAAGAATGTGAAAAATGTGAAAACAGGGAACAACATCTGATAGCAAATATATATTTTTTTTCAACCAGTACACGTACCAGCAAACAATTGATGCATACTGGCAAACTTGTTAAAAGTCATACATCTGCCGGTGCTGTCTCAACATGTTCAGACACACATTCTCTTGCCCTTGACCTTGTTAAAAATGTCTCTCTTGCACCCTCCCCCACCACCACTTTCTTTTAGCAGTGAGATTACGCAAATCAGTTCTCAGTTCGAGTTCAGTGACGTGACATGTTGTGCATTGTACCTTTGAAGTTTAGTTTGATTTCATGTTTTACCCATTATTGCATACTTAACCATTATAAGCTGTAAAATAACACATATTTCTCAGCTCCTAAGAAAATCTAATTGATTGAAAACGTGTGTGAAAAACGTTACAGGAAATGAAAAAGAAACAAAAAGAGAAACAGTGACAGAAATGAAAAAGTGATAGAAGTAAAAAAAGTGACAGAAAAAGAAGTGATGGGAAACAAAAAAATGGCAGATCTGCCTGATTGCTGGACTTTAAAACAAAAAAAGGAATTTTGCCAAAAAAAACGACTGGCTGATTGTGAAAAATAAAAAACTTGGTGGTAAAACATGCAAAAAACTAGGAACTTTTGGACCTGAAATAACCAATCAAGGTATGAATATATCAAGAGAGTGGATAAATATTCAAGTGTCTTATTTTGGTGAAAATAAAAAAAGAGCTCCTTTGCATAAAAAAATTTATGATCATAAAAACAGTTCATCTCATAAGGTCACCAAAAAAGTAGCAACCACTGCTCAAGAAAAAATGCTAGAAATTGTTTGCTCAAAAGCATTTGAAAAGGAAAAAAAAAGTACAGCAAAAATTATTTAGAACAGCATACAAAGTTGCCAAAAAAATCAGGGCTTCACTGATTTTGAATTTGAAATTGACCTCCAAGAGCTTAATGGTACTGACATGGGAAGAATAGTTCATTCTACAATCAGTCAAATATCTTCTTTAATAATTAATGTGCAAACAATTTTAGCCGAGATGGAACAACCAACGGATATATTTCTTGATGGCATAGAATTAGAAGACATAACAGCAAACAGTATATTTCAATCTTTGATGAGCCACCTGAGAAAGTTAGGTTTTGATGACAACTTCTTGGGTGAAAATCTGATTGCTTTTGTATGTAACAGTGCAGCAATAATGCTAGGTGCCAAGAATGGAGTGTTGATGTTACTTAAAAAAAATCCATCAATTTTAATTTGGCACTGTGCTAACCACAGACTTGAGCTATCTGTTGGAGAAACAATGAAAAAAGATTATGCAACATCGAACAATCAAGTCAAGTCTTTTATTGACAAACTGTGCTGTGTGTATATCATCACCAATCTTCAAAAAATACCAGAGAACTGAAAAGTTCAGCTGAACTTCTTGAGATGGAAATCTTAAAAATTGGGAGAGTTCTGACCACCTGCTGTGTTGCTTATAGTTTTAGAATCATGTCTGCTGTATGGAAAAATGTTGAAGCTCTTGTTAAAACTTTACAGAAGCTAAACAGGATGAAACCAGAGATAAATCTGATAAAAGAATGTAGGAAGGCCTGCTGAAAAAAATCACGAATGTTGACTTTCTTTTAGATCTCACTTTAATGTGTGATTTGTTACAAGAATTGTCTGAAATTAGCATTGAGCTACAAGCATGTGACATTAATATCTGCACTACATACAATAAATTAAAAAATGCAACATCAGGTGTTTGAAGACAGAAAATCTAACAGTGGATCCCACTACCGTGAAGCTCTCAAAGCAGCTGAAAATTTGAAATTCAGGGTTATCTCTATTGAAAAAAAAATACTGATCAAAAAGAGGGCATGAAAGCCTAAAACAGTGTATGGAAAGATGTCTTTTAATTGAGGAAGATAAAGAAATACAAGAATGGGCCAAAGTTTCAGACCCCCAATTTTGGCCTGAAAATGTTGACAAAAATTTAACACTTGGCGAGACTGAAATACAAAATTTATGTAAAAGATTCGGACTGGCAGAAAGGCAAATTTTGTGAGGATATCGCAACTATTTAACTAATCAGAAAATAGTAAACAGCATACCAATCTCTACCAGCGATTGTGAGCATGGATTCTTGCAAAGGAATTTAATTGCAAAACCGACAAGGGCTTCATTACTCATGAAAACTGTAGTTGCCCTAGTGTTTATCAAAGTGGTTAGCCTTCCATTGCGTGTGTTTCATCCTTTGCTGTATGTCAATTCCTGAAAGGCAGACAACTAGACACAGACAGCAAAAGCAACAAAAGGAGATGTGGAGATGGCAGCAAAAATGTGATGATGTTCATTTGGAAATTACTTTGATACCAAGTAATTTAAAATAAATTATTTCAAAATTGTCTGCTGATGTTTTTATTTTCTTTCATTAGAGTACCAGCAAACATGTTTTTAGAAAAAAAAGCATTGTATATATATATACTGTATATATATAACACACACACACAGTACTAGTGTGTGTTTGATAAGTGAAGGGTAATGAAGGTATGTATTACTACCTGGGAGACTTTTTTAAGGCATTTTAGCAAGATACTGGTAAGCTACACAGTATAACATATCATAATAATTCCTAAACTGTTATGTAGAACAGGACAGTCAAAACCTAGTAATTTGAAAATACAGGATGAAGACTTTAAAGCAAAAAATTTAATAAAAATAAATGAATCTGTTACTTATATGAAAGTCTGAACTTAAGGTTTAAAAATACAGATATCTAGCAATGTAAACTCATGATTTTGGTATCAAAGTACATATTTTAAATTTTGGAATTACAGGAACAAACTTGTGCTTAGACTAAACAATTTTTAGTTAAAAAAAATGTATTTTGAAAAAAAAAAATTTGGAAGTTGATTTATGACAATCTAAATACTGCATTATATGTATAGATATATGTTTATACATGCACAGATATATACATACATACATACATTTCTAAAGTGGTTGACAGTTGCATAGTTAACAAATTCAGGGACTAAAAATAATAACAACTTTGCTCCTATAGTTGATTCAAAGTACTTTTATTAAAATATTACCTACTTTGTGTTAAAAAACACTACAGTTTGGTATTAGATAGCATTCCATCTGGACAAAATTACAAAATTTCTAAGGTATTATTCACTTCTCATTACAATCTTCTAAAATGAATCATCTGACTATAATGGACATAGCATGTATGTCACTATCTATGTATGGCCAAAACTCCTGTACCATTTATTGAATGGCACTACAAACAAAAATCCATAAAAAATTTCACACTTTGGGTAATCGATATTCAGACAATTAGAAAAATAACTGATATATGCAACAACAATTTCTTTATAACAGAACACAATTTTAAATAAAAGTATTTTTTTCACAACAAGAACATGACTTTCACTAGAACTGTACATGAGGGTTTGATTATATATTTATTGATGTAATTTTGCAATGTAGTACTGAGAAACTGGAGTTCTTAAACAAACTATTATTTTTTCAATAAATGGTACTACTTTTAATATATAAAAAAACATTACAGATTATATGAGTAAAATTTATGAAAAATTCGAGCTCTGTATATTGAATCATTTTGATGCAATGAGTTGCATATGACTAAAGAGCACAATTAGAACAGTTTTCCCGAGCAGTACTTCCCAGAAAAAAAAATTATATTTTAGAAGATGTCGACTTTTTCTAAAAATTTTCAATGAGGTATGAATACTAAGATTAGTAATTACTAGCACAAACAGCTGTCCATAGGGCAGCATTTCTGCCATAGCAAAAACCTGCCATAGTTTATGTTTAAGGTACCTATTTTTCAGAAGTGCTAATACAAGCCCACAAAATTTATTAGTGAATAAAATAACTAAGCACCACATCTCATGCTGTTTGACATACAAATGTGTTACAGCCAATCTCATGGCAAGGAATTAAAAATTACTTGAGGTAAAGAATTTAAAGATGACGATAAAACTGGATACATTCGTAAAGATAATAAAAAAGGTAATGACATTTTCATGAACTTGTCATATCAGTAACAACTAAAAATTTTTTTTTACCTGAGATACTCTAACACTGATGATTATTTTATGCCATTAGTATGACAAATTCATAGATGTTACATTTACGCTTTGCCCTTATCTCTCAACTGAAGTTTGCTTTGACTCAGCAATCTCAACTCAGTCTTTTATGTTTACTGGTACAAGATTTGATCTACATTTATTAAATTTAAGATATAAAAACTGTAGCAATAACTATGCTTTCTGCACATTATTCAATGTCAATAAAGAAAAATACCTTCTTGCAGTATAACAAGAATAATAAAATTAAAACTTCCCTACTGTCTTAAACTTTGGCCATAAAAGTTATAAAACAAAATATATTTTAAACTTAATAATTAATAACAGATTTTTTTTTCTTCTTAAAAAGTTATAGATAAACATGTCACATCTATGATAACTTTTTAACACAGATTCAAAATGGAAGACTTAAAATCTGATAAGCACAGGATGTTTTGGATTTACATCACTGAAGTTCGGCATTTTCATATGCTGGATGGTTACGTACCAGATCTATCAGATCAGTGGGATTTACCTCATTTGTCCATATTTTATGAACAGCAGCAAACAAAGGAAATCTATAAACAATGATTTATAAATACAAAGTTAGTATTTAATAAGTTAACGATTGACACTTCAAAACAATGATTTATAAATACAAAGTTAGTATTTAATAAGTTAACGATTGACACTTCACTGAATATCAATTAAAAAGACTATTAAAATATAAAGAATTATCAAACGTCACCCAATACTGCAGAACTATTCATAAGGTAATCCAGCTTATAAATATTAATTTTAATCCTCAAAATATCTTGACACGCTTTTGTAAAAAGCTCAAGTCATTTGCAAGCTTAAGTTTTTGCATAGCAAATGTCTTAGAGTTTTTAGAAGGATTTTACACAACATGCTAAAAGCTTAACAGCAAAAGCTAAAAAGCATCTGCTATTCCTTATTAAATAGGATAGCTGTTAGTCCTTTTAAACTGTCTGTATAAAAAATACCTTAATCATCTAAATTAAACCCTCAATAAACTAAATCAATATTGTTTTTTTCTTGTATTCTGAACTCCACAAGTGAATTGTCATTTTCTAATTCAAAAACTTTCTTTGGTAATTTTGTCACTGTAGAACCTATAAATCCTGAATACAGCTACATTTTTTATCAAATTTACCTTAAGTACAAAAATATGAGCAAGATGTATTATGCCTTGAAGTAAATTAAAGGGAGTAAACTTTTCCATTATACAATAAAAGATTGTAAACTTATTTCAAATAATAGTCCTTTGTAAAAAAAACAAACAAATAATTAGCAAAAAGTGTTTGTTAATCTTTTAAATGAAAATTTCCCCACACTTTTGATTTGTAAATGGCTAAAGCATCAAATAGTTTGTAATCATCCACCATTTTTGTTGTATACTGTCTTTTCAACTCATTCACAATGCCTTGCTTTAACCCATGACTGCAGATTATTGTACATGGTACGGTCCGCCTCTGGCAGTTGAATGCAACCGTGCTGTATACAGTGTAAGGCTTGCAAAACTTCCATGTGAATTTAAAGAAGTCACATTTAATGGATAAATAGCTCCTGCTTAAAAATATATTTATTCATAACTCAAAAATAGCATGTATAATTTAAGCAATGACTCGAAGCCAGCTTACACATATGAAAAAATTTAATCTATAACTGGATATCACAGAATGTATCATGATACATCCTGACTCCACAAAAACATTAACGCATCTATAAATCTTTACGTAATTACAGTATGGCATTCACTTATGTCACCCTTATCTGCTTTTTTGATGTAACTGAGTCACAAAGTACTTTGAACAAAAATATCAGTGGCCATAACATATCATTATTAACTTGTATTAGTTACAGAAGAATTCATGGATTTTTTAAACCTTTATCTTACACACTACACTGAATTGTGTGTTAGAGGAACAAAAATAAGCAAAACATATATATTCATCATTAAAATAATAGCTGTGAGCATAAAAGTCAAGCTCACTAGCATCAGTATGAATGTAAACTTCCAGTTCCTGTCACAAGTAAACCAGCTATCTCTGGACTTTATTGTACTTTTTTTTAATATGTCACAATCTAACCATTAACAACTTTCTGGCTTTCTAAAGATCATCAAATAAAATGATAACCCTTATAATATTGTATGGAGGTTTGAGTACATTACATTCAATCGAAGTAGAATACACAAGTCAGCAAATCACTTGACAATTACAGTTGTTATATAAAGTCATAGAATGGCATATATCAGAACTATATTTTGAGACTGTTTGACATTACATAGATAGTGTGATGCCACCAAACACTGCTTTTGGGAAGGATGTTTATTAACAGTACTTTCTGTCACAAAATATTCATACACTCAAATCATAAAAATGCATTCAGTCCAGAATCTGCTGTGTACTTAATATCCTTGTAAAACACAGGAATATGGATCAACTTGGGGCATCAGAACTATTCACAAAGAAATGTGCACAACAAGTCACACCATAGCCATGATAAGCAAAGTGCAGAGTTTTGTAACAGGCAATAATCCACTGACAAAACCATAAAATGTGTCCCAGACAACAGTACACAATATAATCAAGAAGGATATCCATTTCTAAAATGACATAAGTCACTTGTATGCAAGTTACTCCTACAACAAATTCAGAAGAGAGGACAAATTGTATAAAACTGTATGAAAGACATTTAGGTGGGGGAAAATGGCAATATGGGGTGACACTCAACAAAGCATATGTGTACCTTAATAACTATAACAAGACTTGTGCTTTTTTTCAGTGGCCTAAGTGGGGAAAAAGTTTCTAAAAGATGGTACATTATATGTTTCAAACCCTTTTTGAATGGATTCATGATCATTGCTAGTTACTGTCCAAGGAGCAAGTTAGGGATCAGAAAAGTGGACACAAAAGTTAAGATGAATCATACCAATCTTTTGGACATTTTGAATTACACAGAAATTCCAGTTTTGCACAGAAATGAGACCAACAGGGCATGGGTTCAACAAGACAAGGTTTTCAGACATACCTCCTATTTAACTATGGTATACCTCAAGGAGCTAGAGAATGAAATGGGCATTCATGCTATTTTATAGGAAGACATACTGGTCAAGTTTCTGATGCAGATCCTATGGACTCCTGTGTAATCACACTGTTGAAATGGGCACTGAGAAACTCATTCTTGTACACTAGATTTATTATGGAAGGGCCTCAGGGAAGAGTGGTGTGCTTTTGACATGACATCCTTTACAATGGAAATTGGGCTGCAGAGGTACTGTCAAGATTCATAGTCATCAGACAAAGCATGTGTGGACATGGCAACATGAGCTATAACCCAATGACTTCTGGCTATTAACTTTCTGTGTAGCTAATGCAAGTCTTGCTATATTTCATTCCAACAATAAAACTAGTTGATGAAATTGTTTGAAACTTCATAAGAACTTTCATAAATGCACATAGTAAGAAACATAAAGCCTGTTACTTTTGATAAATTTAGTTTTTTTGCATTATGATCTTTAATATCTTTGAAAATTATATTATGAAATGGTATTTATAAGAAATGATTATGATATTTATATTTGTTCCAGATTTGAAGTTATTACTTTTTAAGTTTTAGTACATTATTTTAAAATCTCTAAAAACTTTTATCATCCATAAAATGCAAATTTTGTCTATTTTTAATTTTTTAATAATCACATACTCTCCTTATGGTTTCAAGTAATAATACAAGACCCGAAAATAATATTTCTAAGTAAACCTAAGTGATAAACAAGTATTCTTTTATTTTTAACTAGGATTTCGTGTTCATATATGTACATAAAAAACATATTAATTTTGTTTCATAAATGTATTTTTATTTCAAGTTTATATTTCATTACAGCCGTACTTTTGTTTATTGTGCAGAAAAAACCATGAGGTTAACAGCACGAACTTCATACATTTGCCGTAAACTATCATGCCGGTTGGTGGTCATTCTCGTTCACTCCAGTGCAGGCACATTTGAACATTACTGTAGATATGATAGTAAGAAAACTTTTCAGTACTTGAATATCATTTCTTTGAACTTTCAAACAAGTTTATTTCAACATATGTCTGTGTATGTTGTTTCACTATACAGACAAGACTAATTGCCACTATTATGTATGTAATAGTTTACAGTACAGGTGGTTTGAATAACACCGCCTGACCCTAGTTACATGATATATCCTGTTACAAGAGATTACCAAATGATACAGACACCATAAATTATAAAGAAAATTACTTTATAGCACTTAAAAGATTAGTCCTGGTCACATTCCTCTCATTACAGGCAAGATTTATGTTGGAATTTGAAACTTAAGCACTTCAGTGTATTGACACCCCAACTGCGAGAATGTCATAGCTTCCCCTGTATTATTGAGACGAATGTATTATGT